>NC_040878.1:54120970-54424000 GCF_003676215.2 Rhopalosiphum maidis
TTTTAATTGATTATTTATAAACTTGTGTTGTAATACAATTTGACTCTTAATGTTCCAATGTTATCTGTTACTATTATAGACATGCAAAAAATGAAGTATTACAAAATGGTAGACAATTAGCTTTCAATTTAATTGAAACTATTCAAAATGAATATAGTGCTACGTATGCATCTAATCATGTTGCACCACCACCCAATATTGCTCACCAACCATCCAATGTTCACATCCAGCAACCACAAGTAATTCATCAACAAACTATTCAAACCAATAATGGTCAAATACCACAAATGAATCCAAGTAAATATCTAATTTTATATTTTAATAATCTGTTTAAAAACCAATCATCTAATTTTTGCATATGTTTGCAGCTCAATATCAGACTGTTCAAGTAGCTGCACAAACTGGAATGATGACATTACAGGATGGTTCACAAGTGGTACAGACATCTGTTGCTAATGTTCAAATGCCATTATTTACCCAACAAGCTGGTAAGAGTTGTATAAATGATTTTTTTTATTTAAATGAATTTTAAATTTTATATTGAATAATAAGCTTATTGTTTATCTTAAAACTTTATTATAAGTAAAACCACCATTAACTTTAAAAACTAATATTAAATTTAACTTATTGTAATTAATAATCATTATGATTGTTTATGTTCAAAAAAAATAAAAATAATATTTTTAAATGGTTGTTATTTTATAATTCAGTACCTCAATTAATGGCTGTTCCCCCACCAGTAATGGGAGGTCATCAACAACAACAATCAGCACAAAACGCACAGGGGCCAACTCATATAGCTTCTTTGGGTCAGCATCAAGCATCGATTATGCCTCAAATTCAAACACAAGTAGTCAATCAACAACAACACCAACTTCCATTGTCTGTTACCCCAGTCAGCTATTCAGCAATTCAATCACAGCAACAGCAGCTAATTCAACAGCAAGCAATACAAACTGTATGTTCCATATTAAATAGTTTTTATTATTATTTTATATACTTATATTTATTTTCTTATATTTTAGAAAAGTTTAGAAAATGTTCAACATACCCCATCTGTAACTCATACTACTCCTACAACACTAGCTAATGGTGTTATTCCTCATACGCAGGCATTTATGACTCAAGCTGCACTTCCTATTCAAGTAAATGCAAAGTTATTTTGAAAAGTTTCAAAATCAACTAACAAAATTATTTTTTCAGTATATTCAAACATCTAATGGCCAAATTATTGCATACCAACCACAAGTGCAATCAAATACATTCCAAATGGCTCAATCTCCCAATGTAGGACAAGTGACTCAATTAAGCCAACAGTCCAACTCTGGATTGATTGGTACCACTTACATACTTGGTAACCAAATGGCACAATATCAGCAACCATCTGGCCAACCAGGTCAAGTCATGATTGTGCAATATCAACAACCACCGCCGGCTGAAATTCAGCAGCCCGCCGTACAGACTATTCATTTACAACAAACACAATCTGGTCAATTGATCCCAGCAAACATTCCTAATGGCCAATTAATTGTACAACAGACACCAGGGCAACCTGCTCAAATACAAATGATGATGCCTCAACTAAATCAATTCCAAAATCTTCAACCACAAATTATACAAAACTTGCCAGGCCTTTTACAGTCGCAAGTTAGTCAGGCATCTACACAACAGTTGTTACTCCAACAGCAAGGCAAAACATTTACACAACAAACAGCTTCGCCTGGTGGCAATCAGTTAATGTCACTGCCAATATCTCATCAGATTTTGCAATCACAAGGTAATGGCATAGTTACAATGACACTTCCACAACAGCAGCAACAACAATCACATAAACCTCAACATCAGTTGATTCAGACACAAATGTCAGATAAACAACAAGTCATCTACAAACAAGATGACAGCCATCAACCCATCATGATACAACAAGGACAGCAGCAGTCAATTCAGTATTTTCAACAAAGTAACCAATTTCAATATCAGCCTTTAAAACGGTCGTATGAAATGGTTAGAAAGTTAAACTTTAGTAGAAACAAAAAAATTCAATAATCTATACATAAAGTGTTTTCAGGTTGTATCAGAAGGTGGAGGAATTACTGGAGCCAAAATAATACGAACTGGACCATCTTCAGTTACTGGGCAAGTACATACATATATGCATACATTTATTTAATTATTTTACAGCAAATAATCTATTAACAGTTTTTATTTTAGGAGTTTCTTTAATCATGTTATTTTTCAGAAGGAGAGGAGATTAATTTTAACATATTTTTTTTTTATTTTACTAATTTTTATTGCAATTTGTATACATTTATTCAACAGTAACGATGGTAATGATGACAACCAAATTCGCCAACTGACAATTAATGGTATGGTAGCTACATCAAATACAGGGAGACGTACTCCGCAGACTAATTTTCAGCATCAATTAGCAACAGGTGCCTCAAACATTACAGGTTAACAATTGTAATGATAAATAATATTACTTACATTGAAACATTTTTATTTTCCAGCGTAGCTGCATTTATTCTAATTACATATTATTTTTCAGATTTCATAAGGAAAACTAATAATACTAACATTATTTTTTTACAGGATTTTAAAAATTCTCTTTTTAAGTATTAATATTTGTTTGAAACATTAATTATAACTAATGAGTTAATACTAATTTCAGGTGATTCACGTTCCAAGGAATGTTCAAACATGAATTCCAAAGGTAAATATTTTAAAATAATTTACAAACGATTCAGTTAGTAATCATAAATTAATTTTCAGAAGACTTAAATAAACAAGTTGACAGAAATAAACAGCAGCGATATCAATTTTATCCAGGTAAATATAATTAATTAATCTATACCAGCTAGTGATGTCAAAAATCCAAATATTTAAAATTTTCACATATAAATAAGATTAAACTTACATTGCAAATACGTATTAAAGTCGAATATGTTTGAGATAATAAAATATTATCTCAATTATGGAAAAATGGCTATGTCACACCTATTTTTAAGGCAGGTTATAATAAGTTGGTAACAAATTATAGGCCTATAACAAAATAGTCTGCCTTGCTTTTGGATAAATTAATGATCCCCTCGTTAACTTTCACTTTAAATATTATATTAGATAGTAATCAACATGGTTTTAGGAAAAGACGCTCTGTTGAAACTAATTTACTATGTTTTGTTAATACTCTTATACGTATAATGGAGTCAGCCGGACAAACAGATGTTATTTATACAGACCTTAGGAAAGCCTTAGACTCTGTATATCACTCTGCCCTCATTGTCAAATTACGCTTGTTTGGTATACATAATCCGTTATTATCTTGGTTTAGCTCTTATTTAGTTGATAGATCTCAACAAGTAAAAATCAATGGATTTTTATCTGATTCATTTTCAGTCACTTCAGGTGTTCCCCAGGGAGGCCATCTTTTTAATGGATTTGAGTAATTGCTTTAAATTCTGTAATTACCTACTGTTTGTCGCTGATCTAAAAAATGTTGCCAATGTTTCCTCATTTAACGGCTATAGTTCAATTCAAAATGATCTAAACAGAGTAAGTGGTTGGTGCCATTCTAATGGTCTTAAGTTAAAATTTCACTTTTTCTTACTAATTCTAAAGTAAATTTTGACTATTATGTTAATGGTGACAAACTTGTTAAAATTGTCATCTGGAGATGGTATTCCAATAATTTTCTTCTGAATATTTATGCTTAAAAGCACTTAGAAGTCTTAGTTTTATAATTCGTAACACGGAAGAATTCAATAATGAAATTTGTCTTAAGACCTCATTAGTTAAAAAGTTAAGTTTTGTTACAATGATAAATGAAACTATGGTGTAGCGCATTGTTGTTAACTATTTTTTTTTTTTAAACTATGGACATAAATATATATTCATGTTTGAATACAGGACGTGGATATGAACCTGATCAACGATCAGGTACTCCAGTATCGGAATCTAATCGAACACAATCTGTGACATTCACAGTATTGCCTGATCCGATGAGAAATCAAACTTTTACTCCAGCTCAAGCTGCTGATCTACAACAACAGCACCAACAACAACAGCAGCAGCAGCAGCAGCAACAACAACAACAACAGCAACAGCAACAACAACAACAACAGCAGCAACAGCAACAACAACAACAACAACAACAACAGCAGCAGCAGCAGCAACAACCACAGGCCACCATTACATACCAAACCCAGCAACAAATGCCGTCATATTGGATTCAGCAAGGTAGCTCCCCCCAAGAAGGTACTATCACTGGCACATCCCCACCAAAAGAAGGAACACTCCATTATGTAGATTAATTGACGAATTGTTTAAATTGCATATGTTCAATAAATTGATTAGTTTCATATTTTTTTTTATTTTATACTTATAATTTTAGTTGAATTAATAATTATTTTTAAGTCTATTTTTTGAAAAAAAATAAATTTTTTAAAAAGCATACTTTTATTTATTTTATAACAATCATCAATAACAATACCAATAAGTGTTCTAGCTTAAAAAAGATTACGGCATATAGGACATGTAGATTTGTTGCTTGTAACAAACCATTTATACTGAAAAACAAACCAATCAGAAATATTAAATTATTTAAATTACAAGTAAGAAATTAAAAAGTGCAGTTTATAATTTATATGGTGGATTATATACATAATAATGTTAAATATTAGCCAAATACTCACTAAACACGAGCTGTGGAATTTTTTGTGACAAGTACGGCAGGCAGACTTGGGCAATTGATAATTAGAGTTGTGAAGTATAGAATAACATATGTAACACTCTTCGACGCCATCAAACTTCTTTGTGATATTCAATTTCCACAGATAAATACCGTCAATGATCGAGCCGTTCTGATGTGAAAAAAACAGTGCCAACTGTTTCAACCACCCTTTCCACTGAGACATGTTAATCATGCTCTTGTCACTGCTGACTCTGATCAATCCTAAAGGATGGTTATTGGCCATCTGTATAGTGATGTCCACGGCTGTTTCTTCTATCATGTATGAAACAATGAGTATACCACGGTTTTCATACAAGTTCACCTGAACAAATACCATGGAATAAAAATCAATAGTCAATAAACCGTGTTCACATTGGGAAATGTTACAAACTAATACATACCACTATATTGTCGATTTTTTCTGCTTGTTTGATATCTTGGAACTCTTGAACAATCAAACTCTGCGATACATATTTGGTTGTTAGTTTGTCCACTAATGTTGACACTTTATGTTCACTGTCCACCCACCACTTGCGTACAACGGCCGGCAATGTGTGTAACAGATTATAATATGTCCAGCACACCATATGCCAGAGTTTTTTATTGTTCCAATAGTCTGTCGGTGAACAACTGGGTTTCAAGTTGAACAGCTCTTTGATAATTGGATTGACATCGTTATTGGCATATGTCTTAATGATAGATTGTGGCATCAACTTCAACAAATTCTCCATTAAAATAGAAATTGAGTTATTATTGCTAAAAAAAAATACATGATAAGTATCAGTTTGTTGTTATTAATTGCTTATTATATGTGCAGAACATGACTTACTTCAAATGAGAAATGTACTTGTATCGCTCTTGAGAATCGAGTTTTGAACATAATTTAAATATAACATTCCATAACAACAAATAAACTCTAGTATTTTTTAAATCCTCGGAAAAAGTTTTAGGTTCAAATGTATTTCCAATCCTAAGAATACATTAAAATTTAAAACTATTTAAAACACAACTAAAAATTAACAAAAAAATAAAAATAAATACTTGATATCAGTTAACATTGTACAGATCAATTCTTGAAGTTTTTGCAAAGGTAGTGTGGAAAGTTCAAACGGTACTTGTTCGGATTCAAAGTCAGTGTCCACATCAACTTTGCGCACCTCGCACAATCTGTCGGATTTTAAAATAATATGAATACAGAAATGACACAAAAATAGTATTTACAAAATACTATTTTGTAGTTTTTTTTTTTAACATACCTGTCCAAAATATTGTACGCAGTGATTTCAATTGGGTAGCAGTCTGAATTAATCAAGTCTGAACAAAGACTAAACCAATGTTTTTGATCTATTTCTTCAAATTCTAAATAATTCATAGCATTGCTTAGAGCTTCTAACACAAGTTCATGAATACAACTGTTACAATTTGTTGACAATTCAACCCAAATCTTCACCAAACAATCGCGTACAATTTTTGTGTCTGATCTAAATACTATCAGGTTTTCGTTGCTCTGCGGTACATGCTTATAAATTTCTTCATGATAAAATGTCATCAGTTTTACAAATAAGGAACCAACCAAGGCAGTAGCAACCCCAATGGGTAAATATGTTTTGCAGTCAAAATTTTTCACATTGGTTAGGGTCAACATTATAGATTCTAAACGATTGAATATTGTTTTGCTATATTTTAATATGATTGACGCATCATCTGTGTAGAGAAAGATCAAGTTTAAAAACTCAATGTTACGTATGGTCTCTACCATTGTCTTTTCGTCCTTTAAACACCTAAAAAGTACAAACATTGATCATCATTTGTCATTAATTACTAGAAATAACTGGTATGAAAAACTTACTCAGCATCACTAGTGAGCAATTTTTCTTCAGAATCCAATACTTTCTGTATCTGAGAAATAGTATCATTGTTGGTCGTCTTTCTAAAGTGCACATTCCAAACACATCGTGTATCTGCCAATGAAAGATGATCATACTCCAAGTTGCTCATGCCACAAAAATTCACAAAAACCTACATAAGTCAAACAAAGAATGTTAGAAAATCATATTCAGATATTGCACATTTATTTTTTTAATACAACAAAAATTATTTAATTTCCCTAGTTTCTGTATGATATTAACAATAAGTTTGTTATTAACCTATCACTCATCATACAAATACCAAAATGTTAAATAATAGATTATGTATAACTAAATAAGTAAAAACACATACTGTGCAAAATATTAAATTTGTCACTTTACAACATTTTTAAATACATTTTTTTATTATTACTTCAGGTAATTTGAAATTAAGGAGGAAACAAAATTTGAGTTATTAAAATTCAAAAACTAAGTTTTATGAATGAAAAAGAATTTTTATTTTTAAGATATTTAAGTTTAAGTTACTAAAAGTTAATTGTATAATTTGTGAAGTAGATACATCTAAATAATAAAAAAAATGATATGTTTATACCTATGTGATAAGTATATTACTATATATATTACCTATATACTATAAGTAGATAAGCAGTATAAGGATGATGTTGAAATTACAGATCAACTGAACATTAAATAATAAATCTATTGAAATGATTCAAGTTTAAAAAAAACAAAAATTTATGTCACCTGAATAATGTGTATACAATTTGGACTATCACTATGTTTTGACATTGCAAAATTATACAAATTAATCAATTCTTCGTTTGACAATGACAACATATCCAACACAAATTCTAATGATTTACACCAATATGGACCATCATCAATTGTTCTATAGTTAAAGTATAAAAATGAATGTAAAAATGGTACATAATAAATCATAAGAACATCATCTACATACTTTTCCATAATTTTATTTATAATAGCATTAGCCACATTTTTTGATTGTGATTGAATGAGTACAGCAACACTAGTTTTAGTATCCTCAAGAACAGCACTCTTGATTTTACAACAATATTTTCTCTGAATAAAAAAAAAATGTATTTTAAATAACGATTAACAATACATAATAATGTTGACAAATTCATTTTTTTCATATATATAATATAATCTCACATTTGAAAAATATTTTAGTAGGTGCGCAACCACATTTACATTACATATTATATCAGCCATAATATTGACAAATTCTTCATCTACATTTTCCAATTGATTGGGTAGTTCGTGTTCATTGAAACATTTTAAAATCTGTTTTGTGAATACATACATATGAGAATATAACGCATACACAGTATCAAAGCATTCATTGCTTGTATCAATATCATTTCCAATATTTCCAGTGTAAAATAGTGATCCGTCAATATAAGATGCCAATTCACAACATTTAATTGCTTTTGAGTGATCAACACTGTTCGCACATTTTATCAACTCATACAAAAATTTAATTGGCAAAGTATTTTGTTTGGTACATAATGAGAAATCTTCAATAAATTGATCTACTGCACTTTCTACATGTTCTATATCAACTCCTGTAATTTGTAGGTAATTTGTGACAACCAAACTACATCTTTTCATTACTTCATTGTCATGTGAATCTATCATATAATTCAACACAAGTTTCCAAGTTTGACTGAGCTCTTCTAGGTCTCTACATTCACCATCTTGTGATTTTTCCAAATATGTACAGATTAAGCACTCCAATGTGTTGAATATGAGATCAAGATGGGAATTGACAAATGATTGATCACTCAATTTTTTTTCAAATATTTGTCTTAACATAATAATTAACGGAGAGGTAGGGTTTGTATGTACAGTTTCCAAAAGTACTTTTGTCCATTTCTCACACACAGTATTTTCTAAAAACACAACATTCGTATAATTTATGTTCAAGAATTTGTTCAAAATTAAAAATAATCACCTTTAAGTATTAAACAATTTGTCAGAAGATTTGATTTATTTAAGTCTACATTAAAAGATATGAATTTTTTAAATTCATCTTGCATAGGAATAGCCTCTAACCAATTGCAAATCACCATGGGTAAAGTATTTCCTTCACTAATATACTTCATTATTTCTTTAAGTACAACATCTAATCCAAACTGAAAAAATTAAAAATTAATAATGTGAAAAAATACCTTATTACAAAATATTTAAATAAATAATAAATACCAAATTTAAGTCATCAATCATAGTAATTCGTTCATTATCATTATCAATGGTTTCCAATAATCCAACAATTACTGATATTGAATTATAAGTCAAAACTTTTTCATCATTAATCCATGTTTTAATATATCTGTCATACAGCCTGAACAATGATGATGTATTATCATTAGTGCCAGGTAATGTTTGAGATAATTTTTGATCGACACCGTAATTTTTAAACGCCAATATCACTTGACACACGTGGTTGGCATACATATGCCCTACTTCTGGGTAGGAGGTTCTATCTAAATAGAACTGTAAAACCATATTAACAAAATTTGCCAAATCATTTTGATAGTCATCATTTAATAACTGTTTTGATGGTAGAAACACTTCTCCAGATTCTTCAAACGTAACTCTCAAATTTTTTTTTTTCTTTACTATAGGATTTCTCAAATGATTCAATACAATTAAATGTACTTGTAACTGGCCTAGGATGTTATCAAAAACAATTTCTTCATTAAGACCACTACCAATTAAAAGTGTATTTAAATTATCCCATATTGTAGTTTTTAAACTATGTAAATTATTAATAGTCAAAAATTCAAGGAAAACTGCCAGATGAGATATAACTGGTGGTGTCATAGTTTTTGCTAATTTTCCTGCAAGACTGAACTTAATTAAAGTTAAAACCTGTTGAAAATATATTATATTGGTAAAAAAATTACTTAAATATTATTTAAAATTAAATGCATACTTCAGAAACTACTGCATTACTAAACAATTCATCTTCACTATTATTTCTCAAAATGTATGTAACAAAATCAAAAAGAGTTTCAATGCCAGAAACAAAATTGGTACGGTCAAAGCGATTAGACATTTTTTCTAACCTAAAACAGAAATCAATGTAATAATTCAATAATAAAACTTATTTTTGTTTTATACCCTTGTATAATTGAAGTAATACACTTCAAATAAAATTCAGTAGTTTCCATAGTATTCATGACTGGACAATTTTTACATAGTTTTAATAAATTTTCATATGCAGATGATATGCATCCTTTTGAACAAGACAGAAGTTTCCATAATTTCGGAAGGAAAATTTTTTCAGCATTTGATTGTGACCAAAAGTAGTTTATCTATATAAAAAATAATATTAATAATTATTCAGATCATAAGATTTACTTAAAATTTTAAAATTTATAATATAGATTTTACTTCGGGCTTTGATAAAACAATTAAAATGTTTTTCCAAATAACATTGGACACAGTGACATTATCTTCATCAATATTATCAAACACAGCAAAAGCAACCTTTTTACATTCACTTTCTAAAAAATGTTGCAATTTAAATAGTATAGAATGCAATAGAGTATACCAAGCTTGTCGAACCTGTAAATAAACAATGAAAAACAATTTTTAAGCAAATAAAATTATCCAAGAAAAAATTATAAAACATACACTTGGTGTTGGATGTTTATTTAACTTCCAATAGGTAGAATTAGTAAGCAACATTGATTTTAAATCACTTTCAATATTTTCAATATGTTCAGCAGGAAGCGAAATTAAAAATGTTGCTGTTGCATACAAACAACTAGTAGCAGTTCTAATTTGCATTTCCTTAATTTCATCTGAATCGACTCTTTAAATTAATTTTAAAAACATAAATATATAGATTTTTAATGTATACATTAGCTTATAAAAACTTACTTAGTATTTAATAATGCTGGATTGGTAATGTTCTCAATTAAATAATTAAATATTTCTTTTTGACAAAATACAATTACTTCAGTTCTTTTATTTGGAGGGAAAGTATTCTAAATTATACAGTTTAACATAAAATCAAATTTAAATCTACATGATTATAGATGTACAAACCTCGAACGTAGATGATGCAACAGATGCAGTTGGTGGATGAGTGTCATACTGAGCCACAAACCAATGAGCAAAAAATCTTTTAAGATATGGTGCTACATTTCGTTGTACACGGTTTAAGTAGGACCTCAAAGCTTTCTGGGTACCTTCGCGTATACGTGGTTCATTATCCTTGCACAAATTTACATATTGAGCAATCCATGGAGCTGAAACTTCTCTAACAGTATCTTCATCTTTAGAATCACATAGCGTAGAAAATTCTTTTAAGGCCTATAGAATATATTATAAATGTAATCAAGTTTTATTGGCCCATATTAAGTTATTAACTATACAGTAAAACCGCTCTATAATGAAATCAATTACTTGAGACCAACAATTTTTTCCATTATAAGTCAATTACACTACTCTACTTAAACCGGACATATTCTGTTGTAAGGAGTGTTATGTTTTACAGAGGGTCTGTTATAGAGAGGTTTTACTGTACATCATTACTTACTTTAAGTTTAGTAGTAGAATCTTTTTTGTTCATTTTTTTCAAAACCACTTGAAAATCCGGACTAACATTGCAATCCAAAATTTCAGCAAAGGGGAATTTAAGCTTATCTGGAATCACTGCATATGTATCAGTAGTACTTAACAATAACTGAGCTCTTGCACTACTCGATGGCTATATATAGAATATACAAATTAAGTTTCAATACAAATATTTTACTATTCCGCCACATTAACAACAAATTAACTTACTTTATAATTATTTTTGACCCTTTGAGCAACCTGTTTTTTCCCCATTGTAATATTAAAATTTAAGTAACTGTTAAATAAAAAATAGGTATCAAAACAATAACATTGACGAATAAAATATCAAATACACATGCATTTATTATATGCAAACAATAAATACTTGTCTGATTCAGCTCTAAACGTATGTTTATTTTAATTAAAAATCTAATGTGAGAGATAAGTTCACTAATATTATAAATTTGTTTACAATCGACATACGTACGTCCTATCAACATAATACGAAAGACGAATCACTGTTTTTCTTTTACAAAAAACAAAATCTTATCAAATGGGTGAACGGTCACATAGATCCCTCGACAGCTAGATCCCGGTGACTAACTGACGCAAGAGGATCCAATTGACGCGAGATTAAAATGGCGCATGAGGATCTAATTGACGAGGGATTAAAATAATCATAAGGATTTAACAAATTAATTAATTTTGTAATTAGTATTATTAATTTTTAATTATCAATGTATTTAAATGCTTTTACGTTATTATATCGTAGTAACACTAGTATAATACAGTTGTTATCTAACATTATCCATATAATTTTTGCTTAATAGACAATTAAAAAATATTTTCTATTATAACCTAATGTTTTAATAACATACGCATAAATTATTTCATAAATAAAGCTTTCACAAAAAGGTTTCGTTTATACATCTAATAAAAAATTAAAATGTAGTAACTGAAGTTACTGAACATTTCACTTTTCAGTTAAAATAGCCATAACTCATGTCTGGTCACCATCTTATGTTTTTTTATATTAATCAGAATAGTATAAAACTTAATATAACTATATAACTATAGCTACTATTATATTATTATAATTGCTTAAAAGTTTTAACTTTATTCATATTCTTACTCCCAGTCTCAGAGGTTAGTCGTAAGTCCAGTGGCGCCGATCTATATTTCATGTTATGGAGAAAAAATGCTTGTGTTAGACCGACCTAAAAAAAAAATGTTTAGTTAGTTACGTTCGAATGGTACTATATTTATTTCTAAATATATATATACAAGATACTGTATAACAAACTATTTTTGATTAACACCTATAAATATTTCTGGGGAATTTTCCCCAGTTCATACCTGTATTCGGCGCTACTGTTAGTACACATACCAAATTTGAATATTGACAAAACTAGATATTTTAACACCAATTCGCGTATTATTATTTAACACTAACAGAGAAGTATTCAAACATTATGTAGATTAGTTTTATAAGCTGTTTATGCCATAAACTAATTAACACTTGCAGTGGCGGCTCGTCAGGGGTCTTTGAAACGGTGACTCTCCATAAAAAAAAAAGTAGTAAAGCAATAAAAAAGTCTGAAGAAAATTCTAGTATAATTTAATATTTTTATCTATTTTGAAAATAATTATGATGGTTTTCGATATTAATATTGATTATTGATAATATTATAATATTTTGTATTATATTTTTACATTAATAATGAGAAGACGGGTGTCATTCAATAATAACACAGGCGAAAAATATCGATAACAACAACTAATTACTAATTTATGCGATGCCAATGGCAGAAACTTTGAATGAGTCTAGTCTCAATGTACTGAACAACATCTATTCAATCTACCCCGCCCTCCGCCTTGTCGTACATATAACATTTGTATAAGTACACAATTGAGTCTCTCGAATGGCAGACTCCCGAATAAATTTTAATGTCTGGTTAATAATAATATTACAATATAATAATTCAGTATATGATCTATGGATATTAATCTATCATCTATGGCAATCATCAATCTTCGCTATTAGTCGAAGACGATTGGTGGTTGTAATAATTTTAACGGAGAAAAAAAATATACGTACAAATCGTTCAACCGTACTTTAATATATACAATATTTTACACGCATATGCCGTTCTGTTAAGCTTATTTTTTATGAAATATCTCAATATCTTCAATTCGAAACGCGGTAAAGACGGACGAGAAAAGGTGTTCCTGGGTCGGCGATGTGGTTACTGAACGTGTGGACATTAAATATGACACAACTAAGTTTCACAAAAAAATCGATGTTTACGTGAGTTTGATTTTCTATACTTTTGGAGCTTTAATTTACTTTTTTAGACATAAAATAAATATATACTTATTGCACCGGACAATCTTCTACCCGCCGGGTGACGTATACGTATGCATAATTTATTCCCCAACGCTCAATACATAAAATACGTGAGACCGAAAATACATAATTGTCATATTACCAGACCCATTTTATAGAATAATAATTTATATTTATATTAATTGTATAAATAGCATTTTTCATTTTTAACTGGCCGAGTACCTAACAAATATAAGTTTTTTTATTCCTAACAAAAATAAAACGTTTTCCGAAAAGACACATTAATATTTTATAATTGTCTGAATTTTGAATTTTTAAGACATTGGATATTCATTTCATATTTCTGTAATAACTATTACTCCTCAACCGATTTTCGTTTTTTTGTAGTAATTTAAAAACGAATAACTGTAGTTTTTTGAAAATTTTACCAAATGTTTGCATTTCTTATACATTTTATAATTTTCAAAATATTTTGATTATATACTTATAGGATAAAATAACAATAGCATAATACCATAAATATATGCATTTATTATATATATATATATATTAATATCGCAAATTATCTGAGCATATTAACATTAAAACCTATTGATTATTTTAAAATCAGTAAGAAATAGTACGAGTATAGGTATGTATTATTCCTAAATAGGACGGTACCGAAACGGGAATGATATAGTCACATGTGTATATAACGAGTCGAATTTGAATAACTGCTTGTATTTAAAAATTAATTTTATTGATTTTGTAAGTCCTTCTTTATTATATGTAATAGATCATAATCCATTAACTAACCTAACCTAACCGTAAACTGCTGTATAGTTACTATAGTTGGTGACTACATGCAATACTACATATAGACTAGGTTAAGTATGTCACTATAACGAATTTGTACAGTTTGAATTCAATTTTCAATGTATAATGCATTAATGCATTGTGTACAATGTAAAATCATGCTGATCGAAGATGGTCTTATTTTTTGGTGAGATATTTTACCAAACAACTATTGAAATAATAAAATTATAATTTAAAAAAAATTCAGGAATTACAATTATTATGATTTTACGTATAAAATGTATTAGATATCAAAAGTTTCGTATGCAAGACAGCTGAAATATAATAATAAATCCTATAAAATCACAAAGAGTTCTATAAAAAAAACATTATTATAATACTTATCATCCATGGCAAACGACAATCGTTGTCATTTGTAGGAGACGATTAACACTTCTAATAATTTTATTGAACAGTCGTCAAACAACAGCCTTCAGTACAGGACAAGTACTCTCATTTTCATAAAAAATTTCAATAATTCCATTCCGAAACATAAAGAAGGCGAATGAAGAAATAAACTAGCTGTTTCTTTGGTGACGGTGCGCGTTTGAATATGGCACAGCTTGATTTCACCGAAAAGCGTCGAAGGATACTTACGTAGGTTAATTTTCCTATAATTTTGGGGTAGTAATAAATTTACTTTTTTAGACATAAAATAAATACATACTTATTGCACCGGACAATCTTCTACCCGCCGGGTGACGTATACGTATGCATATTTTATTCCCCAACGCGCAATACATAAAATACGTGAGACCGAAAATACATAATCGTCATATTACCAGACCCATTTTATAGAATAATAATTTATATTTATATTAATTGTATAAATAGCATTTTTCATTTTTAACTGGCCGAGTACCTAACAAATATAAGTTTTTTTATCCCTAACAAAAATAAAACGTTTTCCGAAAAGACACATTAATATTATAAATATTAATATTATATTATATAATAAAATATATTTTTATATTATTATTATTAATATTATTAATATTATTATATTATATTATCACACATTTTATAATTGTCTGAATTTTGAATTTTGATGACATTATTAGATATTCATTTCATATTTCTGTGATAACTATTTCTCTTCAACTTATTTTTATTTTTTTTAGTAATTTAAAAACGAATTACTATACTTATTTGATAATTTTAACAAATGTTAATGTTTGCATTTCTTATAAATATAATAATTTTCAAAATATTTGGACTATATACTTATAGGATAAAATAAACAGCATAATAACATAAATAGATGCATTCATTATGTATATATATATATTAATATAGCAAATTATTTGAGCATATTAATTAGAACTTATCGATTAATTTTAAAATCAGTAAAAATAGAATGAGTATGTATTATTCCTAAACAGGACGGTACCGAAACGGAAATGATATGTGACTATATGTCTATAACGAGTTGAATGTGAATAACTGCTTATATTTAGAAATTAATTTTATTAATTTTGTAAGTCCTTTATTATTTGTAATAGATCATAATCTACTAACTATTTAGTACGTATTATCAGTTTAATGATTAAACTTTTAAATATTTTTAAAATTATTAATTATTTAGTTCAGCCAAATCGTATAAAACCGTTAATAACCGTTATAAAAATTATAATTTAAAATAAAATTCAGGATAATATACAATTATTATGATTTTACGTATAAAATTAAATAGATACCAAAAGTTTCGTATGCAAGACAGCTGAAATATAATAATAAATTCTATAAAATCACAAAGAGTTCTAAAAAAAAACATTATTATAATATTTATCATCCATGGCAAACGACAACGATTGTCATTTGTAGGAGACGATTAACACTTCTAATAATTTTATTGGACAGTCGTCAAACAACAGCCTTCAGTACATGACAAGTACTCTCATTTTCATAAAATATTTCAATAATTTCATTCCGAAGCGTAAAGAAGAAGAAAGAAGATATAAACTAACCGTTTCTTCGGTGACGGTGTACGTTTGAACTTTAATATGGCACAGCTTGATTTCGCCGAAAAGCGTCGAAGGATACTTACGCAGGTTAATTGTCCTATAATTTTGGGGTAGTAATAAATTTACTATTTATACATAAAATTAATACTTATTGACTTCTACAAGCTGCCACCCCGATTACTTAGACTTATATTTTATTTCCGATCGTCCAATGCAGTTGGTCGGCAACCGGCGGGTTATTGTACACGATCCGTTTTAAATTCATTAACGATGAAATCATTTTTTTAATTATATTTTATTAAATAATTTTAATTATATTTTTTTTCATAGTAAATAATTTAAGAATATAAAATTTTTATTTTTGTCTGGTCCGCAAAGTGTTTGCAAACATGAGAGTTCTAAAAGGTCAAAGTTAAAAAATAGCCAAGAATAAAATAAATTCGTCTATTATACCTTGGATCCTGGACGTAGCAATGAATGCGTATTGATTTTAAAATTATTTAGTTTTTTTTCTTTCTGTTATGAATTCTTGTAGCAAATATGATATATTTAGTACTTTGGGAGGTTAATAGTAAAATAAAATAAAAAAGTTCAGATCTTGTCATGATATCGGAAAAACTGGAACCATTACGCTATATACTTGTATAATTTCAACAAAATTAATTCGTTTACTAAGTTTTAATTCAAAAATGCTAATCATAGAATGTTGAAAATTTTACCAACTGTCTGTATTATGATTTCCTATACATTGTATAATTATAAAAGCATTTTAACAATTTTAAATAGTTAAAAATTTTTTTTTAAGCCGATAAAAATTATTGATAGCAAATATGATTTAAAATTTAATTGATCGTTCCCATCAGTCACTAAATTATTATAATAAAAAATGTATAGTCACGATAAATTTTTATGATCGTTTAAAATCAAAATGTTGACAAATTTTGTCTAAATCTATACACTTTTCAAATTATTTTTTCATCAGATATTCATTTAATATTGTCTTTTTATATACAAATTTAATACAGTAATTCTTACTAGTTTTTTTAAATAAAACAAATATAAAAGGTTTCCTAGAAAGTCACATTATTTTTTATGACTGAAGTTCAATATTTTATGACCTATTGAGTATCAAATTGAGTTCTATAAAAAAACATTATTATAATATTTATCATCCATGGCAAACGACAATCGTTGTCATTTGTAGGGGACGATTAACACTTCTAATAATTTTATTGATCAGTCGTCAAACAACAGCCTTCAGTACATGACAAGTACTCTCATTTTCATAAAAATTTTCAATGATTTCATTCCGAAGCTTAAAGAATAAGAAAGAAGATATAAACTAACCGTTTCTTCGGTGACGGTGCACGTTTGAACTTTAATATGGCACAGCTTGATTTCGCCGAAAAGCGTCAAAGGATACTTACGTAGGTTAATTGTCCTACAATTTTGGGGTAGTAATAAATTTACTATTTATACATAAAATTAATATCTATTGACTTCTACAAGCTGTTACCTCGATGACAGACCTATATTTTATTTCCGATCGTCCAGTCCAATGAAGTGGTCGGCAACCGGCGGGTTATTGTTTTAAATTCTAAAACACTGACATTTTTTTTTTATTTATATTTTATTTTTTTAAAGTTCTAGACAATATTTTTTCCATAGTAAATAATTTAAGAATATAAAATTTTTATTTTTATCTGGTCCGCAAACTGTTTTTAATTTGTGAATGTGGCCTGAGAGTTCAAAAAGGTTACCGACCATGCATTAATTATGAAATTGCCAAGAATAAAATAAAGTCGTTAAGTACACCTTAGATCCTGAGCGTAGCGAAAAATGTATGATGATTTTACAATTATGTAGTTTATTTTCTGTTTGTCATTAATTCTTGTAGCAAGTATGATCTATTTGTTACTTTGGGTAGTAAATAGTAAAATTAAACAAAACATTTCAGATCTTGCCATAATATCGGAAAAACAAAAAAACTGAAATAATTACGCTATATCCTTGTCCAATTTCAACCCGGAGGACGATTGGCAGCATCAATAAGAAGCTCATCTGAATAACAAGTGTCGCAAGGCTGTGTTTGCTTAATATTATAATTTTTCGAACAGTAGTACAGTATATTATGAATATTCACTTAAATTATATTTAACTTTTATGGTTTTTTTTTCTTCAGATAATATACTGTACTACGGTTTTAGGTGTTCTTTTTATTTTAATAATACGTTGATAAATTACCAATTTTTTTTCTTATCACATAGCTAGTTCGTCTTTGTGTAAGTTTAAATTTATATTTTTTATAGTTATTGTGCAGTTTAACTTTCTTATAAAAGAGAATGAGGAATTTAAAAGGTGGCCACCGAACAGAAAGTTAAACGGCAATATACTATAATCTTCTTAGTTCTTTTTTATATTTTTAACTGATAAATTATGAATATAAAATTTAAAATTAATTTAAATTCAAAAATAAAAGAACACCAACACATATTTCTGAAATATTAAAATTGTTTTTTCTATTGCATTTAATCTGCACATTAGTTTGTAGTTTTATAGGAACCAAACATTTAGCTGGATCATGGACTACTCACCGACGATGAATTTGTCATTGAGCTGATGGAAAATGTGTCGGCATTGGGCTTCGTTTCAACACGGAGAACGCTTGGCAGCGGCAAAAAGAAATTCAACTGATAATCAACTGTCGAAAGGAATTGTTTGTATTATTTAATAATTTTTAGAATCATAGTAGGTACAGTATACTGTATATAAATATATAAAATTTATATTTATTAGTGAAGAAGAATTTGTCACCAAGCTGATGGGAAATGTGTCGGCACTCTGCTTCGTTTCAACCCGGATGAAGATTGGCAGCAAAGTTGATTGTTGTATTTCAACACGGAGGACGTTTGGCAGCAACAAAAAGAAATTCAGCTGATAATCAACTGTCGAAAGGATTTGTTTGTATTATACTATTATATAATAGTTTTTAGAATCGTAGTAGTTACAGTATACTATATATAAGTATATAATATTTATATTTATTAGTAAAGAAGAATTTGTCACCAAGCTGATGGGAAATGTGTCGGCACTCTGCTTCGTTTCAACCCGGAGGAAGATTGGCAGCTCATCTTGATATCAAGTGTTGCCAGGATGTGTTTGTATTATAGTATAGGTTAAGTTAGGTTATTATATTATTATAATTTTTATTTAGTTGTCCCCTTACGCGTCAGCGCTCATCTCTCATCCATTCATCCAACACATAGACTATCGCCGGCCGGCAACACACATATTACACACATTACCCGTTTTTGTAGCATGTACAATAGCGAAAATCATATTTTTATTCGTAGGTTTCCTTATAGTATTATTGATATCTACATAGTTTAAGTTATTGTATATTTTTTTTTTATTATTTGAATGCATTCATATGATCAGTGGCGTATTTAGGAATTTTAGAATAAGGGCAAGACATATATTGCCGCCTCTACCCTAGAAAAAAAATCTAAAAAACTTCTACACCGCGCAATGGTGAAATTTTTAATACCATAGAACACCGTGTTATAAAAATACTATAGTATTCTATAACTCTATGGCACACATTGTTGTGACGGTACCCAAAGCCCCTACCTAAATACGCCCTTGCATATGATGCGTTCTCACTTACAATGTGGATTAGGCCTACTGGGGACACCACAATAAAAAAAACGCGCCTCGTGTAATACCTCACAAAGTTATTAAACAATACGGACAATGTTATTGTGCGTCGTTTAATAATAAAGGTGGTGTGGAAAATTACAAATTTCTTATCTTATAGTTACTTTGCATACATTTTTTTTATTAAATACCAATTAAATAGTTATTAATATCAAGAAACGAGAAGTATTAACGTTTTATAAAGTATTACAATAAAACAGTTTTGAAAAAAAAAAATATTCTTTGACTTGTTACAAAAAGACTCCAAGTAATTATTATATTAGTTCTTATTTTACAAAGACACTAACAAAAGCAGGTCAAGTTATAATATTACCAGAAATATTGTATGTATATATTAGTTTACTTAAAGCATTAAATTTACATATATTTTTATTTACTAATTATTGTGTATTTTATTAATGATTTTATTTTTATTTCATGTAAATTTGAAATTTCATATTTTACTAATTTACTGACGCATTGGTTACGTAGGTATTTGTGTCTTATAATAAAATACAAATGTTTGCATGTGAATATGTGATTGTACAAATTTGGATTTTATTAACCATAAGCTACAATTCCTCTAAAATCATTATGTTCTTAATCTTTTATGCTAACCAGTTTTCAACAAAAGTGGTTTTTTATTTTCTTAAAATTCAAAAACGAATAGCCGTAAAATTTAAAATGTTTACTAAGTATTTATACTATCATTTTTTCTATAAATTGTATAATTTTTAAATAATTGTAATTCATTTTGAATTCTTTATAGACAATTATATTTGCATGCTTTATCAGTGTTTTTTAATAGCAAAAATTGATAAATGGGTCAAAATCCTTGAAAATTGAATTAATAATTTCTTAATGAGTTGTTAATTTACTCATTAAAAATATAAAAAAATGTATATTCACAATATTTTTATAAACGTATACAGTGGTATAGCTAGGAATTTTATTTGGGGGGGGGGCGAACCTATTTTTTAAATCAATAACTACCCTATACGTAATATTCAAAAATTCGGTTGAACTATTAATTCAATTTTACTGACTTAATTGTAGATTCTGGACGGAGTGATGAATGTATTGATTTTACAATGTGTGCTTTTTTTATTTTTGTGTCTGTCGTCACGCTTTGGAGTAATAATAGTGCTTTGATTCTGACTTCAGCCCCTCTTTGAAAATGAAATTGAATGTAGTTGATACTTGGGGGGGGGGGGTAAAAAGTTAAAATAGTTTTCAAAAGCGTCAAGAAAAACCCTGAAAAAGTAACGGAAAACGAGAATTTTTAAGCATAACCACTTTTCGACAATATTGATTTTTTGTTTTTGCTTTAACTCAAAAACGAATCATTTTAAATACTTGAAATTTTCACCAAATGTGTATATTAGCGTTATCTATTTACGATTAAATTTTCAAAATATTTAGAATATTTTAAACTATTTATAAACCATTGAAATTTTCGATGTTTCTAAATTTTTTTTCTTGAAATGCCGATAAAAATAATTTGGTTTTCCTAAAAAATCTTTAAAATTTAATACAAGGTTTATTATAAGTTGTTCTTATTGTAGTAAAAAAAAATCAAAAGTCGTTAGTCACAATTTTTGTTTATAAGCTTTAAAAGTTCAAATGTTTACAAAATATGTCAAAATCGTGAACATTTGCAAGGAATTTTGAAATTGAAAATTCATGACATTTTTGTAATTTATATCTAAGGTTAAAAAACCTAACACAAGGTTCTCCATAACTTTTTCTGCAAATAACTCTAATAAAATGAGCGTATGAAATTTAATTTTTTATAAAATAACGATATATTACAATTTAAATATAGATACCTAATTATATAATATATCCTACTAATTATCCTAGACTGATAAATTATTTCCGTTGAGAATCGTTTTTCATATACAATGATACCTATCGGCTGTCATTGCATTCAAATTTAACACATCCATTAGGTATATATACCTACTCTCCGTCTCTACTCTACAGTAAGCGATATCGACTTGTCCACCTTTTTTTTCTCGTTAGTTGGTAATCATCAGTCATCATCCAATGAAATGAACCATTTGAACCATAGACATATAATTGAATTATTATTATATGTCTATGATTTGAACCACTTAGTTCATAACAGTTTAAAATAAACAGGAGCGGCTCATTTCATAAAATATTTTTTCTTTACTATTAATTAATATCGTTCTTAATAATTTATCACTTTTCAAAATTATAAAATCTAGCCAATCTAGGACATTAATCTGACGTCATTAAGTGTTGAAACAAACTCAGTCTTGAGGCTCTATTAGTGAATTGCATTTCCCTTTAAATCCGGCACTGCGTATAGGCAATATACACATTACATCAATGGTAGTAGTTATCTCGGCATCTCGCATACAAATATTTAAAAACGTTAGGTTAAAACAAGCTACAAGCTGCAACACATCCATAAGTCAAAAAGCCACGGTCAATCACCATGATGTAGGACTATACAAGTGATAGGACTTTAATTTAATGCATAATACAAGAGTAATAATTTAAAAAATAAAAATAGCTATTTAGTATTTATCAAGTGTTATAAGTTTTAATCGACAGAACTTATTAAAAATATACTTTACCTAATTCAAATTTCAAACTTTCTATCAAGGAAACTAAGTAAAATTAATTTCAAAACAAAGTATATTTTAATATATAAAGTAGGTGGCATGCGTGAAAACTAGTACCACCACGTGGTTAATGAATGTGCCTTGTACACCATGCCCCAAGTCCTGAGGCATATAATAATTATTATTATTTATTATTATTTCCTTATTGCTTATAGTGTTAGCGCTACCTAGTAAAAAATTCTTAAAATATGCTCTGCGTCAGAAACAACAATTATCCGAAATTAAAAATAACGAAAACTCAAACCAATTATAGATTTAAATTTAGAGTTTATTGTCTACAGCCTGTGTACATTTCAGAGATTTGAGTTATAAATGTATTTTGTAATTTTCAAATTTTGGTGGTGGTTTTTGGAAGTTTTTTTTTATTATTTAATATAATACCTATTTATGTAGTTGGTATTTTTGAGAAAAAAATTTTCTAGCACTTTAAATAATTAAGAAAAGCAAAAAAAAAAAATTAGATAACGAAAAACTGAAATTAATTTTTTAATTTTGTTATAATTCTAAAACTAAAACGAATAATCGAAACTTGAAATTTTTACTGAATGTTTATATTATCCATTTTTATACGGCCATAAGTACGTAATAAAATAACTAAAATATTTTACGATTTTTTGAACTATGTATAAACAATTTAAATTTTCTATTTATTTTTTTATAAATACCAATAAAAAATTTATAAATGGTTAAAAATGATTGAACATTTTTTATGCTAGGTTCCTAATAAATTGTTTACTTACCAATTCGATAAAATGACATCAATTGGTGGCTTCTTCATTCAAATTGTTTATGTTTTCTTTTTTTTTTCATAATTCATACTCTTATAGACGGCTCCAGGAATGAATCTCAGGTGCAGCCATATGTTAACATTTAAAGGGGGAGGAAATCTTGACTTCTACAGATTAAAATTTTTTTGCAAAAAAAAGAAATAATAATTATTAGTTATATTGGTTGCTAAAGCCTTCGGCCAAGACTCTGCAGGTCACTTTACTATGAGTAATGCTACTTGCTAGCCACACTCACCAACTATACAACCACCTACTGAAATTATTTGTATTTACACACATAATAAACACATTCCATATAAATTTCCTTCTGGGATTATTAGAGTTTAATAAGAGTCTTTTGTGCCTACTAACTACTGGTACAAATTGTGTATAAATAATAACAAATAAAATTTACCACTTGCGTCTTTTTTTAAAAACCCAATGAAGTTATAATATTGAATTGAGTACCTACCTTAAAATTAAAAGTTAAAAACTAATTTGAAATTAAAGTATAATTAAATTAGTTAGTTTTTACCTAATTAGTTTTATTTTTAATTATAAACCTTTATAAAATAACATTTTGTATTTTTGGGATACAAAAAAAGATTAGAAAAGTACAACTTTTGGGCATTGCTACAACTACTGAATATTAAGGAGACAACATTCATTAAAAAGTGATACTTACTTATTCACCTGACTAATCTATAAAATAAAAAGATTAAATAGATTTTTATTTTATAACAATTTAAATTCATCAGAGTTTACTAAGTTTAATCAAATCATTTTTCATTTAGTGTTTATTTTTTCAAATGAAATAAAAATGTTTTTTTCATATTTTTATTGTTTAGTTATGAACTATGTAGAAACATATTTTTTCAAAATTAGAGTAGCCTATTAAGTGGGTAATAAATGACAGAAACCATATATTATACAGCAAATGATTAAAGTATAACAACAAAATAATTTTTTTTTCACTTATTAGTTTATGTTTGATAAAACATTAAAATTTATTGCAATATCTCTTACCAAATAGTGTATAATCATATTTGTCAATTATCATAGGTTAGTATTAAGTATTAGTTCGAATTATTTATTGATTATTAATTTTTAACAATTTAATTTTGATCAATTGGCCAAAACACTATAATAGTCAGCAAAATAAAAATATAAAATAATATGATAATAAAATATATGAGCATAGATATTAATCACTGCATCACACGCATAATTCCATTTTTCCAATAACCATACTTGGATAAAGACTAAAATTATAATTAGTATATAGTGGAATACATTGTTTGTTTGAATTGAGCAATGCATACTCAAATAGTTTCTCATCTTACTTTCCATTGTTTATCTATTTTCTGAAGCTCATGATACTTTTTTTCTTAGCTTAAGGTGTTGATTGACTTATTACTTTTCTTCTGGTAAGTTAATTTGAACTTATTATACTATATGTCACAGTCATAGGCCCTATGTACATAGGTGCCCGGGGCTCAGGTATCCATTGAAATTATTATGTGGTATTAGACACCCATTAGAATATTGGATTTTACAGGGATATTGTATTGACCAGGGGCTAAGGCTCATCCCCCAAATTGTGCATTTATGTCTATGATAACAAGGCACCCATTAAGTTTTTTAAAACCTGGCACCTATTACTATGGTCTATGGACTATGATCATAACACATTGATGAATGACAGAAGGAAGTGAACTACATCTCAAAAAAAATATTGAAACATGGTTAGGTTAGGTTGTTAAACAATTAAATACACAAATATATTTTATTTTGTTTCCATCCCAAACTATTGGTTAGATGTACTACATTTACTGGTAAAATAATGGATTTCAATACTTTTAAAATTTTACCTGGACCGCATAGACCGTTTTACAAAAAAAAAAAAACGAAACATTAATCGGTAAAAAGATTTTTAGTTTATAGTGGAAAAAAAAGAAATATTAATTTTTATAAAAATAGATTATATAAATATTTCAAACTCAATCATAATAATTAATAACTACTTACTTTCATATTTTAAATCAAATAAAATAAATAATACAATATTTAAAGTTTGTTGCACTATATTATATTATATAAAACTATAAATTGCGCTCTTCAGGCTTTTTGTAAGGATAATCTAAATAATCGAAAATATCTTCTTCACTGTTTATCTCCACAGGTTCACCTGGTATACCTGATATAATGACAGAACACATAATTACAATTGTTGATTGATATAATAGTTTATGCTTAGTGGTAATTAATAATTATTAATAAGTAATTGCAAGTGTTTTACCTGTAGAACCCATTGGTCGCAAAGTATATTCATTGAGTGTAAAACCTTGATGTAAAGCATGATCTCTCATTTGCTTATTAAACAAATCACTCCCAGTAAAATAAAGAACAGCACAATAAAACTGATCATATGGATTTAGGCGAATGTCTAATCTTCTTGATATACGATTCACTTTGCATACACCCTAGTTTAAATTAAAACTTTTTAATAGATATAATAATAAAATACACACTTTAAATATATTTTATATTAATAAAAATCAAAATGACAACATTATTATAATTAAAGTATTGAGGTAGTTAATATATTAATTTTAATATATTTTAGTTAAAAATGTGGTGCTAAATAATTTTTTGCTATAAATTTAAGCACGTTAAATTTAAATTTAATGTCTCTAACCTATGCGATTAAATGTCTAAACAATTCATTTTTAGCCTATAATTTGTATCTACTTATTATTTATTTATGCAATTATTACCTCAATACTTACTGAAATAAGTGACGACTAATCTATTACTCAGTAATGAATAATAAAAGTCCTCCAATACAGGATCTTTTTAATAAAAATAAATTCTATTTTTATTTATTACTCAAATGTGTTTTTATTGTATCTATAGTTAAAAACTAATTTTATGCTATTAATAAAATATAAAATCAGCATTAAGATTATTCAAAAACTAATAATAGGAAAATAGTAATATAATAATTACCATGAATTTGGCATCCCCCAACGATATAGTTTCAGTGATGAGATTATTTTTTTTCAGAATATCTCCAACCACTTGCAATTTATTACATTTTTTCTTATTATCATGAGACATAAATGATGGATGAGAAATTAAAGTATCAATATCTCCACTAAATTCTTTACCTCGTCTAAAATTTAAAAAAAAAGCAGAAATAGTTTTGTTTTTATAGAAAACAAAAATAATAGAAAGTATTATTATGATTTATTTCATACATATAGTCTAGTCAGACATCATAGTTTTTGTAATTTTATTAATTTTAATAACTAACCTATAACTGCCACAAATAGTAACTTTGTATTTAGGATCCAAATTAAATAATGTTTTTTTGATGATTTGTTCTACTTCAATAACTTCACTTCTTGGTATTTTTTCCTCAAAGTCATTTAAATATCTAAAAATATTTATAAATTATTATAATTGTATTAAAAGCAAATAATTAATACAATTAATATACTTTAATCCTAAAATTTGATGATGATTTAATTTATCTTGATGTTTTAACAGGATGTCAATATTTGTAATACCTAAATCATATAATTCTTTTGCTTTAGCTGGCCCAATACCACTAACTCTTGTTAATTCTTTTATAGAAACTGAAGTTTCATCACTTCTTATCTACAATTTAAAATGTAAAATAATAATTAAATGTTAATGTAATAATACACTAAATAATTTATAAATTATACATTATCCAGTTTTTTTAATTTTCCGGTTCCTAAAAACTCATCAATTTTCTTGGATATTTTATCACCAATTCCATCAAGTTTTTGTGCTTCCTCACCAGACTTTATACGTTTACCGTGCTTAGCTAATGCACTCGCTGCTTTCCGATAAGCATTGCATTTATATATATTACGTGTAACATTTTTTTCATAATCAGCCAATTCTAAACATATAGAATAATGAAAATAAACTTATTAAATGAATTTAAATAAGACAAAATTAGGTTGACCTCTAGCCTTTAGGTCTTTTTTCTTGTTTTTATACTCCATATCCAAAGCCAGAGTTAAACCATAATTATCATTGAGTAATTGGGTAAATCATTTTAGGTACTAACCAGTTAAAAATTCACAAAAATCATGATTTGGATTTGTAGAATCACTTGGAGCTTTCCTTTTACTCATGTTGTTCCAAATCTTATGGCTTATATAATAATTCAAATACAATTTACAAAATCATAATCTTAACATACAAACAAAAAAGTAAATATGGTAAATCTATTACTAAACTAAGCAGTAAAAAAGTAAAATTTTAAGAAGTAACTACTTAATCAATATTGAGTGTTGATTAAAAAGAAATACATTTATTTCTTCAACAACCTAATCATCTGAGCATTCTAAGTAGTTAAACGCACAAATATATTGTTTGATATTTAATAATTTAAATTTAAATTAATTTTTGATCTTTTATGTCATATAGGTACAAGCACCACGTAATATTATTGCACTACACTTTATTAAAAATTAAGTATTTACTTTTTAATATGGTCTATTCTAAATAATATCATGATAAAACTGATAGGTGATAAGAATATATACAAACACATGGACAACATAAATGTATTAAATTTAAATATAATATATAGAATATAATATTATATTATTACAAACCATAAAAGTAATACAATCAAACAGGTACTATATCTATAATATGTCTTATTATGTAGTTATTATTATTTTAAGTTATTTAATTATATTTTAGACTTTAATCATGGTAATAAGCACGGACTAAGATATACATTTTTATTTTTTGGTATATAATACCAAAGGTGCCTATTTAATATTGATGATATTTTGTTATATACGATAGGTACACATATAGGTAAGTGGTACATCAATGGTGATACTTATTAAACACTCAAAAAATAGGTTATTGGATTTATTATAAAAATATATTTCATGCCAGTGAATAGCATTTACCTAACCAGTATAACTGTATATTATGAGTAATTTTATATTGCTTCATTCAATTATTGAGTAATGTGTGCGGCGTGCGATATATAATAGACATAATATTATGAGCAATTGTTGAGTTTGACTTATACTTGACGGCAATATTGAGACACCAAAAATTACACAAAAATAATTTGTAGTACCATTTAGAAAAGTGCTATAATAGCATAACTAAATAACAAGTTACATGTAATTTATATTATCACCTGAAACCCATTATTAACTTTTGATTTTTAAATAGCAATATATTATATTTTAATTTATAATTATTAATTACTAATATGCATTTTCAGTGTAAATACCTCATACCAGTCATAATACCTATTCTTTTAAATATTGAGCGAATAGAATTTTAGCAATAAACATATTTTGTAGATTGTTCGAGCAACAAATATTGCGTAATAAGTATCAAAAAACGAAATATGATCACCTAAATAATAATATTAATTTACTCATATTTACTTATTTTTAATATTTGAAATGGAAATGTATCTGTAATCAGTATTATTATAATTACATATGTGTGTGTGTGTGTGTGTGTGTGTGTGTGTGTGTGTGTGTGTGTGTACACGACTAGTACCTGATTATTATGAGGTATCTATATAGTATATTATATTAGACATTAGTTTATGTCAAATAAAGAAGTATGTCAATTTATTTACATTTTTACAAACAATACCTACACAGTACTATTGGAATTTCATTAGATCATCGTTATTTTTAAATATTCATTAGGAAGTTAATATGTAGTGCACTAGTGCATACAATATGATTATATACATAATAATTACATATGTATTAATTGTTAAGAATTAAAAACATTTAATTATTGAGAAGGTACTAGCGAGTTATAATTTTGAAATATAAAGTTTATATTTGTATCAAATTCAAATTATTTAATTATTTAAATTATAAGTTATATGCTGCCTATATTTTTTAACTACCAGTGTAAACACATTTATTATTTTTAATAAATTAAACAACAAAAACAACTTGTAATAAAATAAAAAATACATTATAATTTATAAAGTATTCGTTTTAAAATATGTTGACCCTAATTTATAAAAGTTATTTGTGTAATTTTAGAAATATTTGGTATGCAGAATTGCAGACTTAAAATATCTTTAATCTCAATTTGTCTTGTTGACATTCGTTATTTTTAAACAATCATTCTCCACTGTCTCTATGATATGTAAATATAATTGTAAACAAAATAGGTAACTTCCTAACTCGAATAAAGTATTATAAGTATAAGTGGTAAAACCATTATTTGTTTAAAAATAATCATAAATTAAATTTTCTTATTTGGATGGATCGAAATCAAAATTTCAAATCTGCTGCTTCTAAATAAGCTATAACTCTGTAAGCCTGTAAGCATAATAATAATTTACTGTACCTACCTATAATTTAAATTTAATTTTGTATTTAAATGTGTTATTTAAGATAAACTCATACACTTTTTTCATTTTATATTCTAATTATAATATTACTAATATTAATATGGTATACTGATAACTATATAAGTCCCAAAAATTTGAAATATTCATAGTAAATTTAACACTTACTCCATCATAGCTTCATAGCTAAATTATTATTTTAAAAATTAAAATAATTGTAGATAGTACCTATACATATTATATCAAGCCCGTATACAAGGGGGTTTAGGGGTTCAAACAACCCCCGACATTTTTAAAGTAGAAACAAAAACTAACTACAATCTTTATGTGTAATTGTACAACTAAGGTTCATGTATTAAATATATTTAATTATTAAATTAAATATTAAGTCATCCCCCGGAAAATTGATCTTGAATACGTGCTTACACACTATATGTCAGTATGTCACTACTACAATAGATACCTACATTATTGTTTTGAAAATACTTATAGTACACTAATTGTATAGTATATCAAAAATATAAAATTTAAACTATTTAATGGAGATTTTATCATAGAATGCAATGCATTTTTGAATATACGAATTATTATTATTTTTTTTAAATTTAACTTGATAAGTGATAATATAGACGTCATACACTACCTACGTAAGTAAACTAAACGTGTACAATACTTTATAGACAAATTCTCTAACTGATAATGTTCGAAATTAACGAAATAAAATTTATTAGTATAAAATGAGACACAATTACCCAGACACAACAGGCATAGCTCAAAGCTCGAAAGACCAAAAAATGTTCTTTTCTAATAACAGATAAGCATATTGTAATAAATACCGAGTTAGTTTTCATTGATCCTATTATAAATAAACTTAACTAGAGTGAAAAATAGCTTAAAATCATTTTAATTGTATAGTTTTTCTTTCTCAAAATGTATTATAATATGGCTATTGACTATATTACTATAATATACAAAATATATATTATATAGTATACGTATATAAAGATTATTATTATGCTTTATGAGCAGGAACTAGACAGACGACAGTCATTATTATTTCGAAACTTGGTTATTCCTGCTAAAACAATCCTACTTCATTGTTATAGGCTTATAGCGTAAATTTTCCGTTTTGTTGACATAGTGTAACAAATGTTTATAAAATCCACAAACGTATTTGTTCTGTTTTATTCACACGTACATTGTCTGTAGCCATTTAATTTATTACTGGACACGCATCCTTTTTCCTATTGGCCGAATATTTAACGCTCTATATTGTGAACTCTAGTCTTCCGGTTTAAATTTTATTTAAACTACTGGTTCCCTATGCGCTTAAAATTAAACATTTACTTAATTATTAAATTCATAGTCATTATATTATTAGGTATATATTAAAATATCATTATATAATACATTGCTATTCTCTTGTAGACAAGGGCCCTCCCAGAAATATAAGCCAAAGGGGGGGGGGAGGAGGCAAAGTCATCAGTATAAATACTTAAGCCATGTAAGTAGGTAATAAAATAATTAATTTTTAATATTACCTAAAATAACGGAGGGCATGTCCCACATCGTGGTGCTTGTAGTTACTTTTGTAATTTTCAGCAAAAATGTTCCAGAAACATTGTATAGAATATAGATTCGATTAGATATATGCTGATTTCATTTCCACCGCTGAACCAAAATATGTTATTTTTAATTCATTTTATTTATAAACAATTATAATTCATACAATATATATATATATTATGCACAAAAAACTTATAACAGTAAAATAAAAAAAATAGTTTTGTTTGAATGGTTTAGAAGGGTTCTTGTCGTTCCCGAGAAGTATGAAGCTATACCTATACCAGCCTATATGATGTTATTTATGATTACAGATGATTATATAATTGTAATTTGAATGAAGTTTATATAAAAGAATAATTATACCTAGTTTAATTGATTGAACGGATTTTTAGATCTGGCTACATTCCTTTGAAACAAAAAATCGTAATAATTAAACGAAGGCAGGTTTTCAGTAGACAGTAAGGCTTGAATATATAGCTTTTTTATACTTATTAAGTACGCCAGATAAAAATACCATACGTACATGATGGTTTTAATTTGTAGGAATGTTTTGCATTAAATAATTTTAACTTTTAAGGAATAAAGTAAAATTGGTAAATTTAAATGCAAGAGAGAGAACTAGATATGCAATTTAGGTTTTTACGATTATTAAAGATGACAAACGGTTAAGGAGAAATAATATTTTAACATACACAATTATTGTAAATAATTAAATAATAAGACTATTTTTTAAAACGCACACAAATATTTTTTTCTGCAGTATTATCTATCCATTATAGAACAATAGGATCATTTTTTTAAATATCCAGTTCGCCATAAATCACAATTCAGTAAATTCATGATAGAGATTCATTGGCATGTTACTATATTATTATAGTGCATAATAATTAGTATGCAATATCATACACCAATACCTCTATGGCTAATGTAAGTATATTGTATATTCAATAGATACTTACAAGTCACAACTATAATATAATAAACTATGTAATGACAAATAAAGAATGATACATATAAGATAAGTGCTTTAATATAATGGTTATGTTTTATTTTTCCGCACTCTCAGTTATATATTAGTAGGTAATAATTATTGTGAAAATGTAAATAAAAAAGTAGTAAATTAAACACTGTCGGACAAAAAGCACCTATATATGTATCACAATACAATATAATTTACACATTATACAACTGTTATATGTACATTGCACACGTACTATGTAGATACAAATAATGTACATAAAAAGTATGGCTGATTAGGCTTAAGCCCACGCCTGCAGTTTACATTATATCTCACGATTTCAGTCAGATGTTTCATCCTATAGTAGTTAGGTATTTTAGAATTTTAATGTTTGTAATTTAATAATCAATGAAAATATGTAAAAGTTGGTAATATATAATAAATATTGCAGCCACGCAGGTCAAAAATGTTGTTATCTAGATAATTGTAATACTTATTGTTATTCATTAATTCATTATATAGATTATAGATTATAGAAGCATAACAGAATAAATACCATTCATATAATTACAACAAAATAAACAAATTTTTACTTTTTTTCTCTGAATTAACTAGGAGTTTGATATTATTGGGTTAGTAAAACACAACATCTTATAAGGCCGAGTGATATGAATTATGTCGTATTGTAAACTATATTAGGTATTAAAAATTATTGTTTTTATTACATTGGTGTCTTCAAGAAATTATTACGATAAAAAAATATTTCCAAATGTGAATAGTGAATACTGATAAGCAGGACGAATGGTTATTATACTTATTCCTAATTTAAACAGAAGTTTGGGTTTATATTATTATTAATATACCTATATTATATTTTAGTTTTATTAATTGTATAAATAAAGCAATAGTATAAAGAATAATAATAATGAAAACGCCAGACACCAAAAATGTTGAATACCTAAATTACGTTTTAAATAGTAAATTATATTGCCGTTTGCGCTATTTCGTTACGATTAAAAACAACACATCAATATTTCGTGACATCTGTGTTAGTATACATTAGATAGGTATATAGTATATAGGTCTATAATAATACTTTAAAAAATATATAAGTCATAAAAGTAAATGTTTTTATTTAAAAAATTTACTTATTGATCATTTCAAATTAGTATATAGTACTTTATGATGACTTATATAACTAATAAAAATATACATAAGTCGCATAAATGTACAATTAAATTATAGGTTTTATAAAATAAAATAATCAAAAGAAATTTAAAAAACGGTTTCGTTATATATATTGCCATTGTGCCACTGTATATTATTATATAATATAGTCTTCGCAATTAGTATAAATTTCAATGCACTATTACACATATCACTTAAGCATACAATAAATTTCCTAAAAATTAAAAAGTTTGTTTTCAAACTTTTTTATGACAGAAACGTCAAACAGATATCACCTGATAGTTGATACTATCTGTTCGATATTGTCTCCATCTAATTAAAACGTAATATCAAACGTACAACATAGCAATGCTATTATCCAAAATAATAAATTGTATTATTAATTTTAATATAAGAACGAATTGACCTATAATAAAAATTAAAGGCAAGAAATTTATCTGTATGTGTACGTGGGGTCTATAACCTAGTTTCAATTTTAAACAAATTATATTTATATGACTCATGAGTCACGAGTTATAGTTATGAGTGTTATAATTTAATGAGTATGTTAAATATAACGATACAAAAATGATCATAACTCACTTATTAAAAATTGAAATAACGTAAAAAAATTAACATAGAAACAAACACAGATAATGTTCTTACCTTTAAATTTGATAATAGGCCAATCCACTCCGATATTAAAGCTTGCAACATAACTGGTTTGGCTAAACTCAAATGTTCTATATTGTACACAGAACTCTACTTGGCGTGGAAGGGCGGCTAGGAGGGCTGCAGCCCTGGCTCCGTGGTTCCGACATAACTATATGGCCCTTCATATATTATTTTGGTCTTATTAAATTATTTTTATTTAATTTGTTAAAGTACAAAATATTTTTACTTGTGACAGAATTCTAAATTGTTATCTAATCAATAATCGATAAAATTATCTATTAAGATAAATTTTGAAAATCATACATAATCGTCAATAAAAATTAAAAACTAATAATAGTATGTTCGAACGTGTACGTATTGAATGTGTTTTGTGAAATGTATGTATAAGATTGTTAGTCAGTTCGGTATTTTTGTACTACGCGATGCGTGAATACTCTCGTAATATTACGATGAAATTATTTTACATATTTTTTAGTATTTTAAAAAAAATATATGCCTAATGGTGCAGAAAAACGCAAATTAAAAAAAAGGGTAAAAGTGCAATAAGCAAGTATCCAAAATTAAGTGATTTCTGTAGATATATAACAGTTAAAGTTGACGAAGTAGTAAGTAATTTTAGTACCTTAAATATTAGTATACGCCTGGTGTTGGACATTCTATATTCCATATACCTATATTTTATTTTTATCAATTAACATTAAATAATTACTCATAAACTTACGGTATAATTTCTTTATAATCTTAAAAAAAATTGAGTATAAAAAAGCGAAGTAGCAAAAACGGCTGGTGTCGATGTGCACCAAAATTGACCCAAAATATATACAACATGCGTAATTTGCAGCATTTTTTTTTTAAATGCGTTTGTAATTTGCACCAAATTAAGGATATATAATTTGCACCATCCTCAGGTAGTAAGAAATAAGAATTGTAATTTGCACCAAAATTAAAATCGATTATTTTTCGATAGTACCAACTTACAAGTTTCTATATCCTAATATGAATTTAGCTTAGTTAGTTTTTGTTTATAAAATAGCTGAGCTTATTATACACATATTGTTGTAAGTTTATATAAAATCGTATAATTATGAATATAAAAAAAAGTTAGCCAATTAAAAAAAATATATAAAAAAGTCATTCGTGTCCACTATCCATCTAGTCTTGACGTCAACAAGGATATTCAGTAATAATCGAATATTTCAAAATCGAATATTCGATAATCGAACAAATAAATAATTATTTTTGTCTTGATGCAAATTATAAATTCTATTTTCGATTACCTGTGGGTGGTGCAAATTACGTGCCCTTATTTTGGTGCAAATTACAAATACTACTTTCGACTATCTGCAATGGTGCAAATTACAAACTCCCGCAAAACCTAAACTTATAATTTGAATTAAGGACTCCGTCAAATTATCCCTAGGTCTTAAAATTCTTAAGTAGGTCTCTGATTTTATATCTCAATATCTTAATAGAAGCTATTTGTACGAAAAACGACGCTACGATATTTTTATTTACCAGATTTATTAAAATTAAAATATGTTGTTCGATTAATCGACTTTTTTTTTAAAGTTTCTTTGTAAAATTAATTTCCATTTAAAATTGTAAACCTTGTTACTATTATATAATATACTCTCAAAAATGATTTTTACACTACTTTGTCTCTAACTCCGTTTTTTTACGTGATAAATGTTCAACAATTAAATAGAATAAATATACAAAAATAATTAATAGTCACTAGCAATAATTCCTATATAGGTGAAATAAAAAATACTAAAAACTAAAAAAAAAACAAATTAAAAATATTTGGGGAATAAAAAATAAAAATTACGTAATTATAGGTACAATATATTGATATATAGATATATCATATACGACAATATAGTAATATAATAAGTATATTATATTTAATTTAACATTTTTACATTATATAATATATCAAATATGAAATATTTAAATTCGAAATTTTTTTTTTTTGCGAAATACTATAAAAACATAAATGTCATCAAAATTGAGTACACAAATACGATCATATTAAATATTTAATATATACTATATGCAAATATCTAAAATATCTAATGTCAAGGAAACATAATAATTTTTCAAGGAATAGAAACATGATTTTAAAAATTTGTATTATTATTATTCTAATAACTCACTTATTTACTCATCACTACCTCCGTTTTCGGAACCCAATCGGACTAAACTGCAGATTGTTAAACTGTGCAAAAATCAATATTATAGCCAATAAAGCCATTAGTCACATAAGTGACTCTCGACAATAAGCAGCCAATGGTCTTATTATTATACACCAATGATTGCAATAATGAGAAATATAATAATATAATATGGCATAAGCCAAAAATATTAGTTAAGCCACGTGAGCTCGGTAGTGAATACTACCGCGCGCTGTTGGGTTGTGATTTTAGTTCGGAACACATTATACAGACGATGTGCGTAAATCAAAAATCAATTTCACCGGAGCCATATGTGCATGTATAATGTATATATACTATAAATATTATATTGTTATCATACGCAAAGACTCCATAAATGAAAGAAACATTGTCTGCGACTCATGTAGGTAGGTAGGGCCAGGTTACGGCGTGCAAATTAGCTATGGTGCGTTAATAATTTTTTTCGATCGAATTATTATCGTAGCCCGACAACGCGACTCGCATTATATGAAATATAAATCACAATAAAATGGCACGCTCGTGTACGTATAACCTACCTATATTGTTTATACCTACTTTATCCGCAGTCGTCCACGGCGGCGGGCTCATTATTTTTTTTCTAGTTCGTGAACTCCGCCGCGTGTATTATAATTTATAATAGTGAAATAGTAGGTACCTCAGGTTTATAATGTTCATATAATATAGGTATACTACATATTACATACCCGGTATATTGTGTGCGAACCACGTGACGTGCCTTATTTATAATTATACTTACATAGGTAACGGTATGAAGGGGACTCGATGATTACCGTTGTAGTGTTGTAGTGGTTGTACGCTTATGCCTTATATTATGTTTATATATATATATATATATGTAGGTAAACTGCAATTAATGAGAAATTATGTTTTTTGTTAACCATAATGCTATGGGTACGTGTACGTATTCAGTCTATATAACATTGTAAACCGCTAGGGCGTCAGTTTAGTTACTGTATGCTTGTCGTATTATATACACGGATAGGTATATACTATATTTTAGTATATTATGTCTACATACCATGAGAATTTAGGTGTACCATAAGGTGTATATGAAGGATTTGACAATTTCACATTGAAATTACAAATGATCTTATACATCATTATTATTCTGGGTTCTAATATCAGATACATTATTGCCGTGCTAACTATCAGTGACCTAACCTAACCTGACTTCTGCGCCCTGATGAGCAAATATATTTACAAATAATAAATGTTGATATGTCTAGGGTGATTAAGATTTACATACTAATATACCTAGTACCTACTTTTAAACCAATATACCTTCAAAACCGCTTGCTATTTTCACAAATAACTCTTTTATCGTAACACCGTGGCAATGTTACTGCAGTATAAATTATTTACTTATTTAATTAAAAATTTCACGGGCCAATGCCTATAATTATAAGGAATAAATAAAATTACATAAAACAATAGTAGATTATTCATTATTAAAAACAATATTAAGTATACTAAAAAATCCAATCGATCCAGAACGACGTCAAAATCGCAAAATTATTATAATAATATTTTATTAATAAAAATAAATAATCTATCTATTTGGTTAAATAGATTATATAAAAAATTAGCTAAAAATTTTTTTCCTGCTTGTATTGAAATATGGTACTTACAAATTTATATTTTTATTAAAAGTTAATTTTGAATATAATATAATAATGGCATATAATAAGAACCTAGAAAACAAAAAATAATAAATCAATTTTAATTAGTTGAACAATTTTTGAAGTTTTGTCCAATATTTCTTAAAATGTACGCTTGTACGCTTAAATGTTCAAAATAATTAATGATAGCAAGACAAATTTAATTTATTTAATTTTATTAGTACTTAGTTGATTTTCATGTAGCAATCTTAATTTCTTTGTTTGGATTCAATTGATTTGAATTCAACCTACACTTTTAAATTACATAAAATCCAATATGTCCGATTTTAATTTGTGTTCAGTCGTTTTTAATAGTCTGAAAATTAAGCTAACTCTTTGTCATGGGATATTTAAAATGGGTATATAATATACTTTTAAACAAATTGAAAACAAAAATAAAGTATAAAATATCTTTAATTTGGCGTCTTCGACGCCCTATACTCTAAAGTGCACTTGACCTCTTTGATCTTCCGCCCTTAAGCGTCAATACGCGCATAAAATTACATTGCATATAAGATATAACACATTATTCATAAGTTATATTACATCAAGGTTTCGATAATAACGGTGTGATTGCTTAGAATATTATATTATTATTTTCATTGCATTTAAACTGGCTTTTTACACGTTCAGAACTATAGAATACACAGCTGCAGTTGTTATTCGCCAATGCGTTAATGTATCATACAAATTACAATATAGGCACCAACTGGCAGTGTTTACGTGTTATGGTTATATACTTATATATAATAATAAACGATAATATGGTTTCCATAATATGCAGTTTGTAGGCCATTTGAAGCACACGTGCTCGTTATTATTATTATTATTATTTATAAAATACAAACCTATACCTATTATGATGTGTGCGTGTGTGTAAATGCGCGAATATGTTGTGTTTAAGTTTACGCTATTTAGGCACTACCTCCACGCTATACACATACGACATACATATATATTACATTTATATTACATTCGCCGAACAAAGAATTGACCGTTATTCCGGTGTGCCGTCCACCATGCACCACCACATATAATATAGTATTAGGTGTGTTCTGCGCGTGTTATAGGAACCTGTATAATATTATTCATTGGTATGAACCGGTGTGGGTATACCTACGCGTGTAGTATAATACTATTAATACTCATATGTAAGTAGTACGATAAAATGTAAAATATACTTTTTAGTTTGAGAGAGGCCTATCGCCTATGCACCATTTTTTAAATGACTACCTAAGTAATTATATATTATAAATTATGTACCTTACCTATAATACATAATGATTTTTCAAATAAAAATTATCCCACATCGAATTTTGGCCGCCACATCATTAATTGCCCGATATATACATTTTATTAAGAAAAAAAACTGTGGGTCATGAGACTTTCACAGTTTCATTCTCACCCTCCTACCTGGATTTACTGGTAATACGCACTTATACAAACGCAATTAATGCGTTGATAATAAAATTGACAGTACACCTAACTTGAGATTTACTGCGTCAGCACTCCAGTTTGAAATTTCCTACCTGGGTCTCCGTCGATTCTCAGGTTTTGATAATTTGATTAGTGTACTAGTTGTACAGTTGTATCTCCACATTATGTTTTTTTTTTTTTTGTGTTCTATGTTCTATGGTTTAATAGTTAAGTACAAGTAATAATATATATTAGATGCCACCGAGGGGCTAGTATGAGTAACCTTACCAATTGTAAATCTTGGCAATGTTAAATGGAAGTGGCCTACACCCAGTGGGGTGTAACCGTGTAGGTATATACGTGATTAGGCCTCTAAGTTCTCTTTTCCCTGTCCGAAGTTCAACAGTAAGCAAAATAAAGTATGATGTGGGAACGGAGTTACTCTCACACAGTTAAAAACGTTGTACATACGTAAACGTAATATTATTAAACATTTATTTTGTTGTATATATTAATAATGGAATATGGTAAACATTTTTAAAATTATATAGCGAAAATAAAGTTAACAATAATAGAATTTTATGTAGGTTATATCTAATAAGGTAAAATAATAATAATAAGGTACATTTGCCCAAAATAATCAGTGTGGAATTCAGCCACTTCCACTTCACAAATTACGCCCGGCTAAATAGTTATAATATATATGTATGGATATTATAGTGTGTTAGGTATAAACGCGGTGGAGGGGTTATGGGAGTTGGAATCCCCCCTAAGACATTTTATCGGGTATTGTGATATGGTAAATGGTCAAGTAGTAAGTACTATTCGACTGCACCTAACCTCACATCAATGACGTTCTATAACATGAAGTAGGTAGGAAAATGATTTAGAAACGTGAATAGGTTATAGATAGGTTAGGTATAAATGTATAATAAATGTAAATATCATTAATTTAAAAAAATAACTCATTTTTATGTTACCTATTGTTTGTTAATTTTGATAAAACACAGAATTATAGTGTTATTTTTAAATTTTAGATTGGTATAATATTTATTATTATTATAAAAACAATATACAATACCTTAAAATTATCTTGTACTGTCCTTACAATGAAATTCGACAAAAATAAGAGCGATTCGATTTTACCCACTTTATCAAACATTTGCAGCTTTCTCAGTTTATATTAACTCATGTTTACTAAATATGTAGGTAATACCTAGGTACCTATAATTTCTAACAATATCTACATCTAACCTTTTATCTTGTTTATAGTTAAACACGTTTTAAAATTGTGAGTGTTTAATATATATGACTGGGTATTATAAAAATGGTACCTATATAGCTACTTTATATCTGGACCATCTTTTTATTCATTCCTAAATCCGTCCATCAGACAAAATACCTGCAAGAGCGTAAAAACTACAAAGGTTGTAGACTTGCAGCTCTACCCATACCTACACATATAGGAATATGGAACGGCTATGATAATAATATGTCATTATTGCGGTCGTCCGGTTAGATTAGAATATGGCCGATGTGGTATATTGTGTGTGTAACATAAAATATGTACTAAAAATAAAATGTGAAAAATATAATAACGCGCGAATATTATTATACAATAGGCACACCAGCAGGCAGCAGTTGTCCTACATCGGGTACCTACTACCTACGTGTACTGCCATAATATAATATATGTACCTGTACAAGTGCCTACCGCAATAACGTTTCATAATATGTATTTTATATCGGTGTACTTGTACAGACTAACCGTCCTACTGATCAATTTTTCTAAGTTTTCGACACATAATGGAGTTTGAAATTGGTCTGGAGTTCTTAAGTGATATTTAAATGACGTATTGATTAACATATACTTATTAAGACGTGTAATTTTAACTTTACCATAAGCATAGGTACGCTCTATGTGCTATTCGTACGCTGTTCGGTATATATATATAGTTGGTCTTGAGACGTTTAAATGTTAATTATTATTCGAGAGCAATATTTTATCAAGGTAAAGTGGAAGTCGTTAGGCAACATATTATTATAATTATACGATTTTTAAGTAATAGGTACACTAATGTGGTCAACCGCGATGTACTGAAACGATGTTTTTCAGCTCTTGGAGCTTGTCGGGCGATTTATCCATCATACGAACTACGAATAATATAATATACTCAAAAATTCTTAAACGACTTTGTCGTAAAATTGTATCCATTAAAATTTGCTGTACAATAATATTATTTTTATTATGTGCTGTAACAATATAAAAACTAACACCTACCTACTTCGACTTTCTCTCCGAACGTGTATGGAATACAAACGGAACAGCTGATTTTGTAATGACGTTTAACAGGTACTTTTCCTTGAACAAATATTGTTTTTTCTTTCTCTAAACGTATTTAAGCACAATGGAATAATGAAATAAAAATACTAGAATTAGTACATTGAAAATTATGTACAAAGTACATGTTTATTCGTTATTATTTTTAATTTTTAATATCATTATTAAGAACAGATTTGACAATAGAAAATTTTTAAATAACAGTATAGGCCACGACTTTCTTTTACATTTCACAAGCAGATTTAAATTAACAATTATGCGATTATCATTTTAAAATTGTTTACGTGCAAAAATTATTTAAATCCGTTAGTCATATCAGGCCGATAAAAAAAAAAAAAACTTTAAAAACCAAACGATTTGTAGGCAAAAATTATTGTTCAAATTAAAAACGATCTATTATACATAACATAATAAATAAACTAATCATAAAATGGAGACAAATTTGATGATTGATTATTTACATTGTTTTTAAAACAAAACAATTCTTAATTATCATGAGCAAAAATATGATTTTCAAATGGTATCAGTTATAAATGTTATAATGTCAAAACAATGTAATATTGTAATATTGAACAGTGATTTATATATATATATATAATACTATACAATTCTAGACATTTTTTGCTTTATATATTTCAGATTGAAAATATAAGACTAACTAGGTACAAATAGAATAAAATACACAAAGATCAGTTAATACCATACATATTACATACTAATTACATAGACAAAAATCACAATATTATTTTTTTTCCGCTAGATAGGAAAGATTTTTTTTTTTAAAAAATATATTTATGTTCCAGTAAAATGTGTTTGATGTTTCTGAGCAGATTCAATTCTCAAAATTATAAAATAATTTTACCAGTTGTATTTTATTCTTTTATGATTATACACAGTTCATATAAAAATTGGTCAAAAAACATTTTATTTCTTGGATAATAAATATACAATGCTGGCAAAAAGATCAATAAGGGATACAATTTTAAGTCTTTTTAATTTATTTTTATTTTATGTTATCACCATAAAAGAAGCTCACAGTTTTCAATTTAAAATACTACTAAATTATATTGTGAAGTTCTACATAAGTAATATTTCATTAATAGTATTTTACTAAAATTACTAAAACTATATTAGGTATGGCCTTAACTATTTAATATGTACATCACCTACCTACCACAAGTATTATATTATCATGTTTAATATAATAGTTGTGTATAAATTAAATTATATTAATTAATACCTATATCACAAATTTAAAACAAAAATAATAAGTAATAATAAAATGATGTTAAAAACAATGGCACCAGATTTTTCTTCCTACATTAAGACTGCCAGTTTTTCATTTAACAGTCTACATTTTTTAACAAATCCAAAATAGTGTTGTACGGTATTTTTTTAATCATTAATTTATCAAAAAGTGGGACATTCAATGGGTCAACAATTTCCTTTGTTTAGTATGTGAAATCAAATACAAATTAAGCTTAATTCTCTAAGAGGAATGAAAATTTATTATACATAGGTACGTTATTCATAAAAACATACAAGATTGTTTTGTCCTTTCATAGAAAAAAAAATATAATAAAAATAATAATATAGTAATAATAGATTGCAAATTTGATAGGTTTTGTGGATTGTCTTGGAAAAACAAACTTTTAGAATCAGTACACATATATCTGTTTGAGCTGGTCCCGCAGTTCTGCAGGTATTTTGTACGCGTCCTGTTGCTGTTGCTTTTTGTGCACCAGTCTTCGCCACTTGCCTCGCAAGTTTTTCCGTAGTCCCTTGCGGTGCTCTGCGGTTTCTTCGATGGGTACACTGCACACCAATGTGTCCTGAAATTCATTTAAAATCCAGTCAATTACATGGAAACGAAACGGTCAAGAGTGACTTAAGCATATGGAGGAGCTTTGGAAATATATCTATTTTTACAAACAGTGAAACGCATTGAAATAATTTCCAAGGCAATATTGTGGGTTACCATAACATTATTTATGTTATGCATTATGTTCATACAAAACCAGTAGTATGCACCAAACTATGTTTAACCTTCTACGGTGTGTAGGTATTCCGTACACACTATCCTTGTCTTGATAATGCATTTCTCCCACTTGAACGCAGATAAGATGAACACAATTTAATGATCTCATGTTTTCATTGAACTCATTAATTATGAGAAAAGGTTAGGTACTCGTTAAAAATAAATTAAAAATTTAGAAATGTACTTTGTATTTAATCAATTATTATTATATGAGGGTACCTACAGACTTTATCTTTTGAATTAAAACAGTCTAAACTAATAATTAATAATCCAAACCTAACAAATAATAAAAGTGTTAAAATTACCTGATCAGAGCTGTACAGCCTGTACGGTGAGTTATACCCATTGGTGTTTTTGGCTGCAGCGTTTTTGGCAGAATACTGCCAGAGGAACGGTAAAGGTACGGGCGCATCGCCCACGTCACCTGATACGTTTGTGACAACGGCGACGTCGACGGGCTGGGCATGGGGCAGCTGACAGTCAACATTGTTGTTGTTGTTGTTGTTGTTGTTGATCGCAGTGTTGGCGGTGGCGACGGCTGTGGCCGCTGCCGTGGCCGCGGCAGCTACGGCGGTTTCCTCGCGCTTCCTAAGTTTGCTGCGAACCAAACGGACGGTTAGAAATTTTGAACCGTTGCTACCCACCATTTTCAAGCTGTCCCTAAGCGTGCCTATGCAATTGAAACGCGCTTTGGTCTGTTCGATGGTGCCGGTGGCCGGGGCTTTCGGGTAAGCCACCACTCCGCCAAACGTGACTGTTTTGGCGGAGCACATAGCGTCACCGCTCGGGAGAGTAACGAAAATAACGACGGTATGTGCCGATATTTGGTGTCACTTGTGTAGAGAGAAAAACGGTTCCGTGTGTTTATAACGGTACGAAACACAATCGGACACGCACAAAAACACACATACACACACTTAAATATAATATATAATCGTATGATATACAATAGGCTACTTTAAAATTATATTACGTTAACGACTAGTTTCACTATCACAGCCTCGTGTATGTTTCGACGAATATTATATAATAAATTATAATATTATACCGGACGTCCGACGGTGCGGTTCTTCGAAAAGAGGAAAAAGTTTTTTTATTTTTCAACACGATATCATAACCGACCGCCGAGGAGGAGAAAACGTCGGTTGGAGAGAACAAATAAAAATTAAAAATAATATATTATAATAAATACACACGCGCGCGAGTCGCGTCTCGGGTTAGGTGGTAGACGACGACGACGACGACGAGTCGGTGGTCGCGGCCACGTCCGAAAAAGACGTAGGGTTGACGAACGGAGTTATTAACTGAACGGCTGGTGAGTGGGCCTGATCATTTTCCGGGAGCGTGTCCAAAGCGGTGGCCTTTGTAAGTGGTGATGGTGGTGGTCGCCTGCCGTGGACGACAACGACGACGGTACTTTGCGACAACCGACGCACATTCGAAACGTTTATGCTTGTGCAAGACAGAAACAATAACGCTGCGTCGCGACGGACTGGACGGGACTGTGTGACCGCACGAGCAGCAGAACTAGAGTGCGCCGAATGGAACAGGCACGGACAGACCGCTCACACACACTGCAGTCACGCGCAAAGTGCAACGACACTGCGACCGGCTGCGAGCGAGCTGTGGCGCGGGCGACTCCGCATGAGCGACTGGCCGTAGACGTGAGACACCGTAGTGCCGTGCGAGCGAGACGGTAAATGCGATACGAATATACGATGCCGCATGACGGCGAACCTACGCGGCGTTGTGGCCGACGACCGGTGGGAGCGCCGCCACCGCCACCGCCACCGCCACCGCCACCGCCTGTGCCGACACCCCACCGCTACCGTCCGCGCCGCACACCGACGACCAGCCGCCACGTTGCCACATCGCCCGTCCTCAATGGTGGTGTCCCCGCGCCGGCGGGGTGGCTAGACGGGACTTGAATCACGACGCGTCGGGTACTCGTTGCAACAATGTTATATTATATTACAATATATTATTATGTGTGTATGTGTATTATGGGTGCATATTGTGGACGGGATCTACCTCGGTACGGACTATCGACAATCAACCCTATTGCGTTCATATTTTATATATTTTGTGCGAGTGGTGTTCGCTATACCACTGTCATTGCTACGCATTATATACCATGTTGGTTTTAATAGGCGTATTGAATACTCTAGACCTTAAATTATTTAGGGTGTGCTAAAATTATATAAAAATTATTTTATTCGCGGTGTTTATCGGGTAATAACGATGATAATCAATTATTCGAATATAAGATTAATAATAACTAATAAACAACACTGCAATATTCTCCCGTGTTCTGCAGTTGCATATCTATTAATAATACTTTCAGTTTTTAATAATTGATTTGTTTTATCTTTTTCAATATTATTTATCAGTGATAAGTTTGAATATCATTTTTATGTTATGTTAGTTCATAGTTATTAATACACCAGTATAATACTATTATTTTTATAGCTTACACAAATAATCAAATTATTTAAGGGTGCTAAGCGCCTATGTCTTGTTCATCAGTATAGTATACCCCCTCCTATATTTTTTTTTTAGTCCATCGGGTGCCTAACCTATGAGTTTAAAAGGAATACTGTATTATGAATAGGTACATAAATACATTAGTCTGTTAAAAAATACCTTGAATATTACAATAAAATTTATTTATTATACCTCCCTATATTATGTCAAACATTTGAAATCATAAAATGTGAAAACGACAACTAAATTCATCACACGTGAGTCTTAAACCTCATTTAATAAAAATAAAAAAAAAGTTTTTACATAATAATACAATATAAATTCATCGTCTAGTTGTCTGACTGTTTGAGTTGTCATGTACGCGTATAATACCCATATAGTGCACCGAATACCGATGTATATCAGCTGTCGTATATACCTACTATATATCTGTCTGCACGAATATGATATTTTATTATCAGCCATATTTTTTTGGCGTTTGTTTTCTATCACGAAGGTATGGGTACCCCTCGCATGTGCGCACATATACCGCCGTGCGTGCGTCAAATGCCTAAACAAACCTCTGCGCGTCTCTAAATATACCTATGCGCCGGTTACTATTCGGATTCGTAGTCGAAACATATAAAATATTCGATAATCCGGAAACGTATTTTTGGGTTCCCCTCGTCATCATATTATAGCAGGTAGATATATGTATTTTAAATAATTGTAATTCGTGAACCGGCCATCCCGACCCCGCTGACTGTAAGTATATATAATATATACGCAATGATGTAACGAAATACAAATATACAAGACATAACGACGTGTATACCATGTATATTCATGTATAATAATTATAATTATAATTCGTATAGAAGTATATGCGGTATCAAATTGTTGAAATGTTAAATATTCAAGTGAAGATATATAGACGTATACGCATCGATTTCATTGTAGATATAGTATTGTAATATATAGATGTTATAACAATGCTACTATATCGTAATGATAATAATAAAATTTTAAACCCCTTTTTTAATTTGTTAAATCAACATTTTAAATCATTCGATAGGAATATTATTTCTATGCGTAATACAATAATATGCTTTAATAGGTCTTTTTAATATAGACAGTTAAAAAAAAATAGATTAAAGATTTTATATATTATTATTTTATTATACAATAATAATTATTAATTACATAGAGGATAGAGATATATAAAATTATTGGTTGAAAAAAATTCAAGTCGATTCTCATTTTTCTCAAGCTGCCATTTTAAATCCTGATCAACGTTTACATTTTAAAATTTAAAACCAGTTTGAGAATCCATTATTTTACTGGGTCGAAGCATTTCTTATACACTATATTCAACTTGTTTTCAAGTGAATGTTTTCATTTACTTTCATAACATTTGATTTTTATAAAGTTTATTAATTTATGACGTTTCTTAGGTATAGTCTCTGGTGATAAGGCCTCGTAGTATGACGTGTAATTTAAAAATGAATTACAAAATAATTTACTTCGTCAAGTATATTATACAATACAATAATAATCTATAATTGTAGATATTTTATATATCAATACAAACGTAATTGAACATGATTTAAATATTGAAATGACTTCAGAAATAATCGTTTAAGCCGTTTTAATGATAACACAATGAATGAAATAATATATGAATTATCAATTATTTTCAGATTAAAGGAAATCCAGTCATACTATATTACTTATATAGATATAAAGTAATATATAGTATATATAGTCATTATACTATTGCAATACTATATACTATATAGTCTAAATATGAGCACCTACCGACTTATTTAATAAACGGTTACGTCAATGATATTGTATACCCTCAGTGTGTATAATATATACAAACAATGATAAAAACATAATCAAATATGATACGCGTTGCACAATATGCTTAATATATTAAATTCTGAATAGATCGAACTATGTATCGTAATATAGGTGCCCTATATAATCGTAAAATGTGGGCCATGTACGGTACTACTAGTATAAATAGTAAAATAGATAATACATTATTTATATTGTATGTATTAAAAACGAATTAATATTTAAAATTAGCAAATTTTAGCACGACGGAAATGGTTTGAAAAACGGTATCGATTGAAATAAATAATTATAATATATAATTCGCTGATGTATATACATAGTATAGGTATAGAAATTAATTGAAGTCATTAAAACAGCTGCAGGTGGCAAAAACGTTACAGATAATAATCGTTTATAATATGTATACATATATTATTACCGTATAGGTAGGTGGATCGTGGATATTATAGCTGTACAACGTATTAAGCTGCACCTATTATAGTTAACGGTGAAAAAAACACCATTTGTTTGCGTGCAGATGATAATTAAAACTTTAAATATATATATGTATGTATATGACATAATGCGCGTCTGCTTGACAACATTAACAATCGCGCAGCAGCAGTAGTCATAATAACTATATAATATATTAATATACACATTGTATATTGTAAACTTGCTGCGGTAGGTATAATATGTACATAATAGTCACCTTAAGTGTCTTTTACGCACAGATGAAACATTGGAATATTGCGCGCAATGTCGAAAACAAATTGCGTTTTGCATTTGTGGGTCACATAATATTATACATAGGTATATATTATATATATTATTATTATTATTATTATTGTAATGCGACAAAGTATGCTACAGCGCGACATATATATATATATATATATACCTGTGTTATATTATACACATGTTGTGATTTACCTGTTGCTGGACGTGTGTTTGTTATTGATTATCGATCGAGGTAATCGATTCCTCTAGGTATATATTAGGTATAATATTATACTGTTATTACGCGTATTTTGTTTTTATTTTTCTCTCAGTCGGAAACTCGATACCTTAGCGAGTTATAATATGCTATACTGCAGAATGATTTTCCGAGCACGTTCACCAGGATGGTACTCTCTTAGGCTTTCATCATTCAATAGATTTAATAAATTATCCCTCGGGTACCTATATGGAAATATTATGATCATTGGCCTTTATTAAAAAGATGTCGTCTTCATTTGTTGTTGCCAACTTACGAGTGGTTAACTAAATTGGTGTAGGGAATATACGCTTAGCAGTTTATGTTTGATTCGTAGTTTTAGTTAGTTTTCGTTGTATTTAACGCTTTATTTAACTTGAAGGGATAACGAAATATTTGTTTTGTCGGAAATGTTTTTTTAGTTATATTAATTTCGAAGCGAGTTATTGTGAGCGTTCTTAAATTGTAATATTTTCTATACTTATAATTCATCGTTAAAAATTAAAATATCAAAAAAATTACCCCCGACAAACCACAACAAATGTTGTTACTGTTAAGTTTGATAATTGGTCAATACACTATGTTATATTAAATGTAAGATAAAAAACGGTTCATACACTTGAACTCTGACTAATAAACTAAATTAATTATATATATTATTTTTTGTTTTATGTAACTAGAGTAATATCAAGGGATATTTTCTCTTATCATGTTAAACTCATACCAAAAATGCTATGATAAAATTTACTTATTGTATTGTTCAGTATAGATTGTAAATAAAATAAAATAAATTATAAGAAAAAAAAATGCAAGATAAGTATAAAGGTGAACTGCTAAAAGTAAATTTGCTATCTTACGCATTAAAAAAAGTGGGGTATTTCCATTATATACCACGTCGTGTTTCTACAACTGAATGTATTTGACTTGAAGTATAAAACGTTATCGACAATTTATTATCTATACGTACAGATACGCGTTTACGGTAAACACGAAACAACTTGACACATGATGAAATAGAAACTGGAAATCCGACATAGCAGCGAACGCTGATGTGAGGGCGTGTGCTTAAAAGTTCTAAAAGTCAGAGTTTGAAGAAATGCATGATTATACAGAAAAAATTGGGAATTAGCATGCTTGGTGAATCATCAGTGTTGAGTTAGGAATTATGTAATTTATATTTAATATAATAATAATTACCCATTATAAAATACCTATGTAAATGATTTTTTGCTGATATAAATGTCACGGACAAAGACATATTCATCATTTCAAAGCTCCCTTGTGTACCTATTACGTTCTCACCCAGGGCGATTTGTCCACGCTGCTGCGAAGTCGAACGAGATATAACTGCATACAAACGGGAAAAAATGAGAAAACAACCGCGCCATATTGGCACCGGGAAAGTGCGGTCACCGCTCACCGTTATTCGCTTTCGGGGCACATGTACACGTTGTATTTAATTTACACACAGCATATACATTCATAGTATATACCGTGCGCATATATCTAATACGTGTTCGGTGTTCCGAAAACGGGCGACCGGTTCGGTCGTTGGCAAATTATTCGTATCAAGTTGTCGGAGCGCGAAATCCGGTCCGGACCGTACGCGGTAACGTCCTAAAAACACGAAATTTGCGAAATAGAAAAAACCAGCGGCAAAAAGATATTTCGCATTGATTCATCACATCTATTACTATATTATAATTAATTTAATATAAGACTGTATTATGTCGGATACCGCGTATTCGAGTTCGAGATGAGTTTTTGATTTTATTTTCCTTAAGTGGGGATTAAAGTGGATGGGACACCGAGTGTTGGCTGAATTGCGCATTTGCGCCGACGTTAATTTCTATCATAACTTTATTCCGACAAATTTATAAATTCTGAAAATCGACTTAAATTTACTTGTATAATGTTTCAATTTAAAATTTTAACCGGTATAAACTGAACAAAGTTGTGGGCTAATTTAACTTATATATCATGTGTACGACATGTGTGGTGTATTATAGCGATCGTTTCAACTGGTCACACACTGCAGTGGTTTTATTTGTTCGACCGGAATATGTCCCAACACTCAACCCTCAACTATTTTGTTCGTACAACCGAGAAAATGTATATTATATAGTGTATGACATATACGCAATTATATATTTTTCATCGTTTTCCGGTGTTCTACCAATGTTTACAAGTGCTCCACAAGTGGAGCGAAAATCAAACTAACTAAAATTCGGTTTTCGTTCTGTTTCGCGGTGTACGGTTATTTATCTTTAACCCCATCGCATTATATTATACAATATGTGTACATTGTTCGAACTACATCGAACCCCGTGTACACATACACTAGATTGTATGGTGTGTTACCACTTTACCATCTTTCATCTACAATTTTATATATTGTACCTAATATTTTAAATCATAGTAAATCGTGATAATCATGCTGCGCGCAGGAGAATACGTCGCGCGAGGCCATCATCAGCAGCAGCAGTCTCTATTCGCGGCACACGTGTCACGGACGCGTGACCGCGTTTGTAAAGTTTTAAAGTAATAGTTATATTAGCAATATAATATGTATCCGTTTTTATAAGCGTGTATGGTGTATGTAAGTAACTAATAAGTATATACAATATACGATCTACGCCGTTGTGTAATAACCATCACTGTCGTCGCCGCTGCCGCTTGCAGCCCCCTCGAAAACGTCGCCGAACCCTTCCGCACGGCACAACAGGTTTTACAGCAGTATATATGCGGCGGCGGAGGGCGTAAGACATAATAATGATAATAACTATGCTCTTCGTCGTTACGTAAGGGTGTGTCCCGTTGCAACAATATATTCTTGTACTTACGCATCTATATAATAATATAATATATAATTTAAGTGTCCGCAATACTCCGTGGATAACATTATTATTATTAACAAGTCGTTGATTTTCGACAGCTGTGGCAGCCGTCGCGTACAATATAATAGAGTAATACATAGGTACTCGGCAATTGCCATTTGCCGCCGCCAGTCCCACGTTGTCATCATAACGTGTTTGCGCGAAACGTATATAAATGCAAATCCGACGGCCGTTTGCCGCCGCGTTGCACAAGGCTACGGCGTGCAAATTTACCTGCAGCACACTCACACATACACACGAGTACTTCACATAATACCTATGTAGGAGCATTGCTGTTATAGAGAAGACCTTTTAAAATCACATTCTCGAATCTATATATGAATATATATATATATATATGCGCACGCGCGTGTGTGTTTCCCCTTTGTGAATAACATTATATTATATAATTATATTATACATGATGGAAGAGGTAATCAGCCAAGGCCTGTGTGACATTTTGTCTCCCTCCTCCAGCATAGCTCTGTTGTGCCAACCGATCGAAAAGTCCTCCGGGAAAACCTCGTCGCTACGACGACGATCGCGGCGACAAAACCCCAAAAACCACGAAGATTTTCAATTCACTGCTGCGGCCGCAGTCGTAGAACGTAGCTGAATAGGTAATTACGCTAATTGGGACGCTCCGAAGAGGTTTGTTTTTTAACGATTATTTGGCACGGTTTGTTTAAACTTACACGCGGGGACGACGTAAAAACATTATTTTTTTTAGAAAAACATTGGCTGAGGGTCTGCCGCGCGCCTTGGCACCGTATATACTTCGTGTATATATCGCGATAATGGGTTAAGGTTGCGGAGTCGACAAAATTTACACCAAAACTGAGAGCGGAAAATAAAAAAAATATATATATAACAAACCGCGGTTTTTGTTTAATTTTTTTTTTGTCTCAACTTCAACTGTGAGCTGCGGTATGATGGAGGTTAATGGTTATAATAGCCGATGTACTAATACATGCATAATATATATGATAATATGCATTCAAATATATATAATATACGTTGTACTTATATCGAACGAGGAGGAGGAGGAAGTGTTCGCGTCTATAGCGAGGTCATCATATATATAATCGGCTGGACACCGCGATAATGTCGACGACTGTTGCAGCCGTGTGTATAAGACCTCGGTTGGGTTTTTTTCTGATCGCTACGATTTCTATAACATGGTCAGAAATTTTCCACTCGTTTTCCCATACATTACGGTGAAATCGGCTAACGTCGAGTTAACCGACTTTCGAGACTCGACAAAATATGGCCGGTATTATGTTGAACGCGCATAATACTCGTATTTTTCGCGGTCGGCAGTTTCCCAACGCAGTTGCTGTACAATATGTCATATTTCAAAGTGTATAAATATTATAATGTAATATAACAGCATGACGTACTTATATAATTATACTAAACAAATAAATAAATAATGTAATTACTATAGTTGAAATCCGTGATTCAAAATGGTACAATGAATAGCAAAAAAAAATCTTGAATTTTGAACATTGTGGTGTCACTGTGCCAGGGAAACTAGCTAACTCGTGTATTATATATACATATATGTTATATTAAACCGATTGAACGATATTAAGTATAATGTATGTCGTATGACCAGAAAACAATTTTTCTTTTTATTATTTATTGTCTTGCTAAATGTTTTTGCGAGCACAATTATTTTGTCATCGTTTAAATAATATAAAATGGGCTGACCCAATTCCGTAGCCTCGCCGCCCTGTTCATCAAATTGCAGTTTATTATTAGGCCTAGAATTCAACTGCACAACTTGCACAGTGACGACACACATAACAATATAATATATATTACACGCTCGTTATACTATTTACGCGGTGCCGCCCGTATTGACATGCCAATACACCATACACGCGACTAAATTAATATTGTATGTTAAAAAACTATATACATACATGTACATTGGAGATAAAAAATTTTCACATTTACGCACGTCAAATGACCGAAATCTGTTGCAAAAAAATCAACGTACATACATAATGTATGTAATATACATCTCATTATAACAACGACTAATTAAAAATCTCATCACAATGTACGACGCGGTGTACGCGCGTAATAATAGAACCCGAGGTTGAGGTATATTGTAATAATATTATACTCGATAAATAAAACCGATAATATAATAACATGTTAAAAAAAAAACAAAAAAAACGTGATTTGTTAGTTGTTTAGTCTCGGAAAGTCACAACAATGTAACACACGAGAGTTTTCTATCGGAAATCTAGGAAATAGGCGTTTTACGTATATAGAGCCGACGGTTTTCCGCGAACTTGACGTCCGCTTATTCAGTTTATAGTAATGTTTCGCATAAATAGCACCTAAGTAAATAATAATATGTTATGCGTAGGTACCGACCGTCATACGAGTTGAACGGAAATCGTATCGGACTTGCCAAAATATTGTGTTGGATTACGTATACGCGTGAGATAAACAACGAAATCGAATAATAACAATATAGTTATTATTATAAAAATAAAGTACATAATATATGCACTGCAGCTAATAGCTATTAAGCACCCATTACCTAATATAATAATGATTGATGATTCGATAATATATTGTTGTGATGAAAAACAACTTGTACTGTACTTGCCGTCGAGTTAAAAGGACCGTGAGTCAACGGTGATTGCGATGCGCAACTAAAAAATAATAAAGGACGTGCGATTAAATAATAATTTAGTTATCGAATATGTATATTGACCACAGTAATCTAACTAGATAACCGTGATATTGACTGAGCGAAACCGGCGCCGACGTCCGAATGTCGGATTTCCCTGAAGGTAACCCGTATACAGAGTGCTTACATTCATAGGTATGACGTATAACGCCATGAACGCAGACTGCAGGCAGAATATGCACACCAAAAATGTGGCCCAAAAATATGTATAAGTTTAATTCGACAGTTTATGAACACTGAGCACGTAGTGGTTTTTAAATTTTGAATCCGTTTATAACTTTTTTAATGCGGCAATCTATACTCTATTTTTTGTACATCCGAGGAGGAGATTATTGATAACGATATTTTAAATGTATCGATACCGAATTTTTTAATGTTGAAATGGAACTTTGGGTGGACTCAAATGGGGCCCCGTCTCGAGCGCGCTCGCGTACAATATATTATGAACAATGAACAAACATGATATTATATCAAACGTTAACAAAACTTAAAAATATCAGATTTTCTTGACAAGCGCGAGAACTCGTTTAGGAATCACCTACTGCAAATTACATCAATAATATCCGCAAACCGTGACAACGAGTACGGTTCTTTTTTTATTAAACATTTTTCGATCGACTGCGATATATCATGACATACGCCTATTATGATAATATACTAGTCGACACGACACCGGTGTAGGTACCTGCTATGCACTGCAGTTGCATGCACCTACCTCATATTATTATTATTATTATACCATATAATATACAAAATATTATACTTATAATACGATACAGAGCGGTCTGTATCGTTCGGCGTTCGCTATTATTTTTTTTTACGGTTTTGTTTACGCCATCGTGTGCAATGTTATTATTATACTCTCACACGATTATCGTGTCGGAAACAACACTACAATAATACACTACTCTGTGTTCGTGTGTTATATTTTTGTTGTCGTTGTTGTTGTTCATCGTCGTCGCACGAACAATAAAATATAATAAATGCGATAAGCACCGCCGACACCTGAACAACGTTGGTGTGGCGCGTTAAGTTCGACCGATCACGCGCGTATGTGTGTAACACACATCGTAGAAAACAACAAGCGCATAATACGTCAGCGACTGCACCGCGAAAGAGGACTTCACAGAAAAACCGTTTCAGCGTGCGCGTGTATGTGTAGGGAAGAAGTGCCGAGCTCGAGAATCCGTCGGGGTTTCGTCGAAACCGTTTCGACCGCTGTGTGCCGGGGACTTTCGGGTACGGCGGGAGGGTGTGTAGCTGGCCGAGGGGATCGTGGGAACGCGTCCAAAACGGAGACTGTGGCGCAAGTCCAACTTTCCGGGTCACCGTTGACGTCAGAGGGGCTTTTATTTCCGAAGGTCCGCCACGATTATTTTTATTATTAGGTTGGTTATTATTTTACGAAACGCTTGCCGACCACATTATAATATTATATATGCGACGCTGTCGCGGGCGCCGCGACGACGACGGTTTGTCTGCAGCTGCGTGCCCGCGAGCCCATCGTGGGTGACCACCCCGAAAATATCGCCTCGGCGTCACCGATATTTTCGTACTCGTACATAATAATATATAGTACGACGGCAATAATAATAATAATAATAATAATTGTCGTGAATTCGCGGCCAACGCCTCGTCAGGCCGGCCGCCGTCCCGCAGCGGTTGCGTGACAAATAATATGTTATAAAACGTAATATAATAATATATGTATATAATGTTGTGTTTTGTGTTTTTTGTCCATTTCCTTTGTCCACTTTGACGATTTTAAGCAATTTTTATCGGTTATCCGAACCGTTTATGTACGTGCTTACACACACACACACGTATGCTCACATATGATAATATGTAGTACAACTGTGTCTCGGCAATTCGAATCTCCGGGGAAATAAAAATAAATTCGACTAAAAAATGCTTTGAATTATGAACATAAAATACAAATAGTTATAGTAACTTTAGGGGGTCAGAAAAAATGAAAGTTTTAGAGTTATCATAACTTGATTGAAGATATATTAGGTATGATGTTAAAATGCAGATAATGTACGCACTGCAGTTTACTGTAGGTGGCATAGTACTTGAATATTTCCGTTGTATTGGGTTACTACTTAACGATGAAAGGAAGAGGGGTTGGATATGAATTACTTCTTCTCTTTCAAAAATATTAAAATTTTGAATTTTTCCCATCATTAAAATTCGAGTCTATTTATTAGCTGCTACAGGCTACAAGAACATCAACCTACAACGGTTGATGGTATATTTCTTTGTCTCGTGAATAGGTATACTACGTTTTTATTTCCAAATTCAAGAAATGCATCCATTATAGTTTATAGTACTTATATTAGAGGTTACCAAATGGTGATCTGTGGACAAACTTTATTAGGCTCACAAGTAAAAAAATAATTATTTTTTTCATGGTGAATCAACTGAGGTTTTCATCTATTTTCATTTGATTTTTTTGATTTACTTAGTTTAGACAAACATGTGATATGAAAAATATTAATGGCCACCAAAATGTTCTTGATTATTAAAGTTACCATCCACAAAGAAATACAAAATGAAAATAAAAGAGAATGTCTTGTAACTCTCACTGCAGGACTACTGCAGAAGTGTTTTGCGTGAAGTTGAATCATAGTATACGTCGGTTGGCGATACGTCATAGCGATCGGGTTGGTAGATACAGGTTATACCTATTTTACATTTACAATTTTTTATGATGGATGATTCTTTTAGATTTTCCATTTTTCTTTTATGATGCTTTAACTGCGAAGCAGAATATTATTATAAAAATTTCAGTACCTACACACTACGAGTTAACGAGTTTTCAACTAACTAATTTTATTTTATATTATTTTTAAATTTAATTTACATAATTATCTTCTTAGCATCATTTAACAAAATTTTAGTTTAGGAAAAAAATAAAATTATATTGTTTTGTGAGTAGGAATACTTCAAAATAGAAACATTAAGAGTATAATTTGTTTAAAAAAAATCAATTTTTATAGAATTTGAGAATAACGAGAAAATAAATATGGGAGCGTATTTTAAGTTTAAAAGTGTATGATTATTATACTTAATAATATTTTAATTTGTAGTGTTGTTCCAACTGTATGTATATTTTGTCACAAACCAATCGCATATGTATTTTTAAACATCGGATAAAAGGTATGCTATTTTGCTTGTCGTTTGACACGAGAACGATTGTAAACTGAAAACGTTGTTAATTATTTTTATTTAAAGATAGGTAGGATATATTTAATGAAGTTCCGTATTTTGTAGAACGAACGATAGTATACAATATACATGATAATATAATATATTAATATCTCAACTCATACTGAAGACAACTATAGATAGACAAGATGTTTAATATAGCTTTACGTGCTATATACAACTGACAGTGAATCTGTATATAATATGTATGATAAAACATAATAATCAATAACAAAAAATTACGTTTTTAAAATAAACCTATAAATTATACGAAGTAGAATAATCTATAGATGATGATAAAAAGTTAAAAAAATATAATAACAATTATTTTTTATTACACATCTTAATTTATTTAACCTCGTCTTAATATATTATCAATAATCAATAGCTTTTAGAAAGTCTTAGATATCTTTATGACTTTATTTCGTAATATTATATGATTACTAATTAATATTTTTCATTTTCATTTTAATAATATATTCATTGAAATTTTGTATATTTAATGTTTAAAATTTATGACTTCATATTATTATTTATTTAACCTAACCGTGTATTATTTTATTCCAGATTTTTTGTTCGATTACCGTATAAAGAGTACTGGTATAAAATACCCATAGTACCATGCATTTTTAATATAAGAGTCAAGACTAAGACTTTTTGATTACTTCCGTCTTCCGTACGTATAACTAGAACATTAGATTTTTTTGCTGTGTACAATAACAAGAACTCCGTACACAAAGACTTCATGTCTATAAGTATTAAACAATTTTCTTGTATAGTTTTTTTTTTATTATTGACAAGAACAGGTAGATACATTCACTATATGTTGGCCTCGAGTGACGAGGAAAAAAATTGTACTGTAAAACAGACGCTGGGTAATTTGTCAAAAATTAAAAATTATGAAATTTTAATTTCTGTAATGAAATATAAAAATATGAAGATACATTTAAATACTTCTGGTAAAGTAAAAAGCTCAATAGAATCATATTTAATAACTCAAATGTCAATACTAGCCAAAAGCTACCTATATTTTATTAAAAAAAAACTGAAACCAACTGAGAATTGTCATTAAAACTCACCGAGTACACAAAACTATAAATGAAATAAAATAAGACGTCATACAATGTATATAATATTTCCTGTGGGAAATTACGAAGAAACTGGAACTAGTAATAACTAGAATTTTACGTATTAGCCATAGTCATTTCATACAATGCAGTATCCTCATCGATAAAATAAATAATCTACTACGAGATTTTTATGCGCAGTTCTGCACATTACAATAAAAATATAATCATAAAAAAATTATGAAAAACTTAAAATAAAATGTAGCTTTTTGGACCAAATATCTTCAGTTCTCAACTCTTACACTGATTCAATATAAACATTAAACAATTTCATTATTCTTACAAAATTCTTAAACAAATCATGAGACTGACTTACAACTATAACATCTAACTTTTATTTATTTTTTTTTATTTTTTTTTTGTCAAATAATTAATAGTAATTAATTATTAATTTCATTATTATAAGCACAACTTACTGTAAAACTCTTTAATTACTAATAGCTTATAAAAATGCCGCAAGTTACGTAAAAATAAAAATTATGGTAAAATGGACGGCGGATCAAATTACCTGATATTAAAAAAAACATTTGGTTAAAACTTAAAAACGAATAAAGTATATTTTATTCAAATTAGTTTTTTTTTTAGTAATTATTAATAAAATATACAGGTACTATATAAACCAGAAAAATACAGAATATTTTTAAACTTTAAATTAACAGTTCTATGTTTAAATTTTTAAATCTGATATTATATATAAAATTGACACAAAATAAAATCAAACAATTAAATGTTTGAACTTAATGGCATTTTACCAGACGAGTCGTTCACACAGACTTGGCATGTAGTTCTAAGTTTTAATATATAATTATAATTATTATACACTACTATAATTTTGTTGTCTACTCGCAATGTTTTTTCTAAAGTTTGTTTTTATTTTAATTTTAATAACTCGGTCGTGTATTGTATCCAATGACGGTTTGTTTGTTTTTTAATTGATTATAATTGATACCACTTATAAATGACTAGTACAACGTAATACGGGTATTACTCATATAACTATTCTGAACTAGATTTATATTTGTATTTTTTTTTAAAACAAATAATTAATAAATTATCGACATGCAAAAATCGTAAAATATGGTTTATAGGATGATAAATGTGAATGTACTTAGTACTCGGGTATACCCAGTTAGTTAAATATCTGGGTGAGAAACGCGGAGAAGGCATGTATAAGTGAGTCACGTGAAGAAGTTGCGCAAAAAGTCACGTGTAAGATTTACATATTTTGCTTTATAGATTGGTTCTCATTTTGTTGAATTTCGATTACACAAAGAAGTACGATACCATCTAACCTATAACCATAGCGTAATTATATTATATTTAGGAAATCATATATAATAAGCAAAATAATACATTCTTTATAATATGATAATCTGTATTTAAGAAGATGAGTATGAAAAATTGATAAGATAGCTTAAACAAAAGACGATTGTGTTTATTACGTGTGAACTTTCTTAATTAATTACTATTAACTAATGACTATAGAGCGCGGAGTCTACAAGTTCAACGATGGTTGTTTAGGTGGGCAATTGAGTTGCTTTCACTGTGTAGTGTGTACAGACGTTTTAAAAGTGAAATCTTTCCGGTAATAATCGAAACTTACAAGTCCTTCGTTTGTCAGAAAATAATTAAGAAAAAAATAATATTAGCCATATTATATTTCGCGAATTAATAATAAACCATTCGAGTTTCAAGTGTTACAACATGCATAATTCGTAATTACTAATAACTTAGAGGTCGCCAGTAGAATATATATTCAATACCTATACATAGTACAGCAGGAAGCACGAATGTCGAAATAACGGTTTATCCAGAATCGCGAGTGACTATGATTCATTTTTAAAAATATTAAAGGTCATCTACTTTATTGAGTTTTGGAAAAATTCGGAAATATGAAATATTTATTTAAAATTACATAGCTGTAAGTATGTAAGTACACAAGTTAATAATAGTTAAAAATATTATCATCTCTGAAATATTGTAATAAATCAGAAGTATGTCAGCAACAATAATGAAATAAATACTTCACTAATGATAATGATATGTTGTGATAAAAATACGAGTAATCGACTAATCTTTCTAGTATAATGGTTTAACGAAAAAAATATTTAGTCAATAGTTTGTACATTAATCTAGCTACGAATTCATAAATTTAAGATTTATTTTTGAATGTTTTGAACTGGCCGCTGAGTTAATTTATTATTAAAGTATAGAAGGGTTAAGACGGTTTTTTAAATTTGTTCAATGGATAATACGTAAATGATAAATAATTGGTCTTATTATCGGCATTCGGCACCAACATAATATTTATTTGTCTTACTTATTACACATTATTTAGGTTGCTTTAAGGAACGTAAAAACTAAAAAGCAATTTTAAAATACCGATACCACAACTTCTTAATCAATAAATATTACTAATTACTGTACAAAATATACCTGATTAAATGTTCCATGATTGACAGAAATCGGTCAAAAACTACCATAATAACATTTTCTTGGAGACACGCGATTGGTGAAGGTGAAGATTTTATATTATTATTTCTACAAGAAAAACAACTTTCGAATTTTCACTAATTTGTCAAGAATTGTAAAATTTAATTTATATAAAATCTACAGAACGAATAAAAAAAACTATAACAGCGGTCGATCTGATGCAAACTGAATCATATAGGTACATTATCAACATCTAAATACACAATATATTATACATGTGGTCGTAACAACGAAATTGTCAATAGTATATCCGACCATAGCTATGGTTATCTTGTATTGCAAAAACATTTGTAATCACCTGATATTGATATATATATATATATATATATATATACATACATACTGCTATATAAACACAAACACTTCACGTCACTATGTAATACACAATTAAAATGGAATAATTAACGAGAACTAAATACGCGTTTAGTATAAATATTTTGTTCATTAAAATTATAATATTTTGTATGTTTTATTATACATTATATAATTCATCAAACATATCAATTAAGCTTATATGCGTATGAAAAATCGTTAAGAATTTTATGCTATATTAAAGTTAATATAAACAACTATGTACTGACAATAGTATACTTTTTAAATGTAGTTCAAGGAATATATTTTATATACCTAAACATTGAATGATTTGAATGAATTATACCACTATTATAAATATATATTGTTATTTGTTGTATATATAGGTACCTATATATACATATAATATAACCGAAGAGTTCAAACTTACTAAGTTTATAGATATTTGTTTGTATGTTCTAACTTTAAACTTGGTTTTCCAAACGTATAACACTTATTTTAATTTTTGTTTTAACGTTTAAACGATACTATAGATACTATAACATGGAAATATTGTTGCAAACATATCAAAATGTATTCATTTTGTATTTACTATATAAAAATTAAAACTATGTTGTAATGGATTTTAACGATAGACTTATTATGTATAGTGTACACAATTTGTATAATACAAAGTTAAGACCATAGTTAATAATGATAAGGAGTTGTGTTTTAGAATTTTTAATTTTAGAATTAATTTTTTAGAATTTAAGATAAACAATGAGTGTTGGTTTGTGTACGTGATTAATCAGTGCCAACGAAATTGTGTTTTTTCCTGCAAATTGCTTAAAGTGGACAACCGATATTTTTACAATTTTTTTCTTACAAAACTTTTATTGTGAGTGCTTAATGTCGAGCTGTTTAAAAATAAATATTTTCATTTAAGTCGACTAAGCGCTATTACAACGGGTGCAGCCATAGTCGGCACTGACAAAGACGGCCAAACCGTGTGGCAAACGAATAACAAACGCTTAACGCATTAAAAAAAACTATAACTAAAAGTCTTTTTTGGCGTAAACACTGGTTTAGGATTTAAACTGCAGCCTAACTGTCGACGAGGAAATAAAAAGCTTAATGACGCAATATTTTTATATCGACGTGTGTGCGTAAAACATGTGATTAGACGAAAAGTTTGGCAAAACCTATCAACACGAGGGTTGCAGAGAAAATCGCGGAGAAAATTATTTTACTTAGGCAAATGACTGAAATGTGTATCAATTATATGTATATATTATTATAAGTATTGTCTATCATCGCCGGTACACCATATAATACATCATCTGTGGTTGACATCGTAAAATAAACACACATTATATAATTAATAATACGTTTTTTCTACTATTCCTTAATGCGACATGTCCACGGGTATGTATACTATTCCTTGTTCCCAGCATGTTGCGGCGCCATTATTGGCGTTGGATATCAGTTGATTAAAGTTGCGTAACGCATGCCAAGATTATTGTTTTTCTATACCTGGGGAAATATCGTCGCTACACATTGTGCTACACTGCTGAGTTCTGAGTATAATTATTGCTATTATATTACCAATTATGCTTTAATAATCATTCAAATACTTAAAAATTCACTTAGTGTCGAGTTAATTTTTGGTTTTTTTTTTTAAAACAAAAAAGTCGAAAAAAAGAATAATTATTTTAAACCCGGTATGTTTTTTGTTCGAAGCGTTTTTACAATGTTTTATGTACGTCGTATATAAAGAATGAAAATGTAATCGATTAGTATGGTTTATTATGTGTACCTTTATAAGGATTAAATATAATATTGTTGCTGTGCGTGTTTGGCCGCATTGTTGTTGATATGTGGGAGTGGGGAGGGGATGTTATAACAATTTTTTTTTTTATTTATTATTTTATCGAATGAAAAGTGGAAACGAAAAAAATTGAAGGATTGCTAGAACACGTATAAGTAATTCCCCCTACCCGCATTTAACATTTGAGATAGTTCTGACGAATGAGGGTGTATGGAAAGAATCATTGAAATGCGTCAAAAAATGATCGTGACAACTGAGTGTGTACGGATACGGATAGAACGATCGATTTTCAACAAAACTAAATTTTATAATTTTACGATGCGTACTGCACCGAACGGTTAGAACGTCGATGTAGTATATAAAATATATAAAATGTATATATGGTGTATAGGCTCGCTACCGTATGCAGTCCGAGGACAAAACAAGGGCACACGCGGAAGGATAAAAAATAAATAAGACAATGTAATGCGTTATAAGAGCAGCGGGTGGTGGAGTTATATAGTGTTGACGGGGTGTGCGGTGGATCGTGGAGGGGGTGGTGTAGCGTGTACATAGCTTGGCGACGTACAATATGTACGACAGTTTAATAGTAATAATAATAGTAGTAATAGTAATAATAATAGTAATAGCAATAGTAATAATAATCGAATACACGCGGCGGCCCGACGACGCCCGCCATGACCCGTTTGTTCTTCAGGCGCGCGGCCGTGTCGCGTCCCTTCGAATGCAAATTAATTCGAGTCTGCCAACGTTCATTCCGTCGGCGCCAACGGTTCATGTCACTCTCACACTACAGAGTTAAGTAATAACGATGATTATAATAATAATATAAAAAAGGCGTATCGCAGTGTGTGCGTTGCACGTGATACGAGGACCCTTAGAAATGCGGCGTGAACTATACAGCCTCTCCTCGAGACGCGTTTAGAATTATACCATTCCGGACACACATTCACGTGTTCAGCAGGATATTGTGTAGACTGCTACATAATATTTGATATTTATTTACAATACCGTGTACTATGTGTAATACACGCGAATATAACATAACATGTAAGGCCACATGATGGGTTTCCTCCAAAACGCAGTATGAGCGCACATTGTGTATAATATTGTATAGGTAATAATAGGTATGTAGGTATAATGTATATTTAAGGATTTGTGTGTGTTTTTATTATTATTACTCGGTATATTATGTAAATCTATATATTATTATTATCATTTCTATAGTATTTTATATATTATATCTACTCACGAATATCATATATGATATAATAACGATATTAAGTATGGCGGATCAGTATGTGTGTGTATAATAAAAAGTTGACGTATTAAAATAAAAATAAAAAACCAGTCAATATATATCAAAACAAATCGTACCACATTTTTTAGATTCTGAGCAGAGCAAAGAATGTGTATTATTGGTTTTACGATGTGTTTTTTTCTTCGATTTTGTTTATTATCATTTTTTCTTTAATAGTAGGAATTACCATGTAGGCAGAACTGTAGAAAGCAGTGTCTCGACCCCCTATCTTTTTAATCTTTTTAAGGAAAAATGATTGATAAATTGCGAAAAAATTATTAAACTATCATACAATAAATGAATAAACTGTTTAATTTGTTTGATTTTTTTGTTATGTTTTGAAATGATGAAATTACAATGCGATAATTTAAATTTTTGCAAATCATGTATTTAAGTAGATACTGGTGTCTGGTATTATTGGTATTGTGACCTTCTTGCACTCCCACCCAATTGAAATCAGTTTACGTTCATTATCGGCAAAAAAAAGTCAACTATGAATGCCGTTAATGGATGATTGCTCATATGTAAAACTTACTACGATAATAATAATATGTATTTCTTATCAATTTTAGTCCATTAACATGTAGTTCATTTAGGTATAGTTGAATTAATATTAAAACGTTTATATACCCTAACCTTAACACATATACACTATTTGTGCCCCTTAGGTATGAATCGTATACTGAAAATAAAAATAAGATATTATGGATTTATAGATATAACAAAATTATGAACATTTACAATATGTATGTATTTAATATATCACTATAAGGCCTAGAAATGCAGTACAATATTTTAGTCTATATCCGTTTAATTTATACTATAAATATAACCGTGATAATTAAAAAAAAAAAAAAATGTTTTATATTGGAATTTAAGGTCTGAATATTATGACAGTAAATCGTTTCAATTATTTAATTGCATTATTGTCATTATTCGTTAAAATTATTTTTAAATTAAACTTATAATATTAGATAGTTGTAATAGGCTTGATATTTGATATTTAAATAAAAGGTCAGTTACCAACTATTGACATTTGGAATGAAATTTCCAAACCTTTATGATTGTGATTTTAAATATATTATACAAGTATTCATTTTTATATAATGTGCTTACAATATACCTATGACTTATATAAAACAAAATTATATCAAGAATATAATAACCAGCACAAATTTTTTTTCAATGGTAAATTAAATTAAATTTTTTAATATTTTAAAGGAAAACGGTGTCAATTGTTTGGAGGTAAGCTGTCTCGCCCACAATAATGTCTAAGTATGAACATCATATCGTGTGATCAGGTAGGCTCTAATCCCTATGATCAAATTTTTATTTGAATCATACACTCATATCTACAATATTTACACCTACTTGTGTGTATTATGAATTATAATCAAAACTGTTTAATTATATAATAACTAAATAACATAATACTAGACATACCGCGTATTAATTTAGGTATATTATTAAGTGTTTAGCGATCATTTTTGACATTGACGTGATATTCACTTTTGAATGTCACTTTATGGAAATTTGTTAGCTAAATAAACGTATATTATAATACACCCACGCATTGTATATTATATTATTAGTAACTATATATTTAAATCACAAAATTCTATTATAAATCACGATTTAATAATTAAATGCAAGATAAATTAATTGTGAGAAGATCCGGCATGCATCATACAGCTTTGGTAATATTTATATTACAATTTTTGTATAACAGCGTTTTATATCTATAATTTGTATGGCTTATCACACGGGTATAGTTCAAAAAAAAAAAAGATCTATAAAAATTATTGCAAAAGAAGAAGTACTCATTTCGGTAATCGAAACAAAACATTTTATGAGTACTTATTTAGTATTATTTTAATAAACTTTCAGAAATAATTGTTAAGTTATTATTACTTAGTATAAATGTTATTTTAGTAGAAGTATTTTATTGATTTATTATTTTTATTAATCTACTAAAAAAATATTGATATATAATAACATCCAATATATTTTCTGGAAATATGTTGTACATAATATATCTACTTCAAAGCTATATTTATTGGAGCACGGAATTTCCTTTTAAAAATAGACCCTCTTTTTGAATTTGAATGACTAAAAGTTTTGGCCAAATACGGGAACCATGCCGAGCAATCGATCCACCCAGTAAGTAATGACGTCATGGTTCACCTAGGCAACCCCCGTTTGCTTGAATCGGCCGCCTGCACACGTGCATACTGACGTACTTTTTGAAACGCATTTTCGAGATAAAATATATTTCTATACTTTTCGTTATTCTTGCCAAGTCATCGAATGTTGGTTAAAGATAGGTTGCTAAATGTACAACAGTTTATTTGATTAAATTACAAAAATTATAATACATGATTACCCGACAAGCAATATGTTGTATATAATATTCTGTTTTGATTCAAAATAATATAGGTATATATAACATTTAGAAAGTGAATCATGTACAGAGAATTAAATACAAATTTAATTATTAATAACTACATTTATGTCAAAATCAAATAGAACTTCCTGAATATTATATATTTTATTTTGTATTTAAACCATAAACAGATCATCAAGGACTGAATATCATACTCAGTTAGCTAAGTGAAATCGTCCATCAGTGGCTAGAAATCTATCCGGAATCTTACAAGAATAAAATTTCTCCACAGCATGTGAATTAGACATTAATATTATATATTATTATATAGTATACTCGTATAATTGAAATGCATTTATTGAGCAGTAGCTCGACATACATTACATCATTTTAATTCTTGGGAACCGATGTTACTATTTAGTATTTTCCACATTGGCACTGTACATGTAGTGCAGGAATTAATTTTTTTTGTAAACTTTGAATCGAACAAGTGATTAATGATATTATATATATGTGGTGTTTTTATTTATAATTAGATAACTATGGTAAAACCGATGTATGCAACGCAAGGAAAACATTAATGTATAAAGATTGAAATTAAATTTCCTTAATTAGGTACAACAACAATATTATGATCTCACATAAGAGTATACCTATTACTTATGAGATACCTATACAGTATATAGGTATATTATTATTATATTGTAACAGCTACAGATAAAGCTTATGCTGCAGGTTTTGTTCGTGGTCGTGTTTGCATATCGAAAAAAATTATAAGTTTTCAAGGTGAATGAAATACTATAGCCAAAATGTCAATCACGGTGACATTTATAATGTAATGGAAAACATTGAATAAATGAACATTAGAGAGGTAGACCTCTAGAAATCAAAATATCCTGATCATTTATAAATTATATAGAATCAGATCAAAATTCATTTCCGAAATTACATTTTCAAGGTCTATACGGACTGGCATTGATTAGAAAATAAGGTTTGTTGTCATATGACCAGGGCCATATATCGTATTAAGATGTTGAGTGTTAATAGAAAAGCCTTTATTATTTGAATAAAACAATCAAATGTTTTCTAGTATAATTTTATCATTAAGCAAATTATTTAAATGTTTGTGCAACGCATTTATTAAATAAATTATAGAGAATTGATTAATTTTAATTCTGAGACAATCGTGTGCAATATTAACCACGTTTGCATCATCTACAAGAAATTATAAAAGAAGATAGAACATAATACAATATATTTTTTAGACTATCTACCTAAGTATAAAATATATAATGCCAGATAGTTACTTTACCTGAATAAATATATTATAGTTATATTATAAAGCGTCAAATAAGTACCGAAATAAATATAAGTACTTTCCTAATTTATAATACATATATAATATGCGTATGAATTACGTGTCAGAGATTAAATCAATTTAATTTACAAAAGTTATCACAAATTACTGTAATTTAATAAAAACAATTTTCTTTAGAAAATTCTGAGGAAAATTCGATATGATAATAATATAAATGTTATTTTTTTACGACGGTAAATCATAAGAATTCTTTGTAATGTGACTAGTACATCACGTGATACACGACTGACGATCTTCCATATCCGACAACGTGTACCTATATTTATTTTATAAGCGTACAAATCAACTGATTTAAAGTTTTTTTTGCCAATTATAGGTATTATTTATATATACAATATATAAATTGGATGAGTTTTTACGATTATGATGCACCATCTGCGGATAACCTGGTCCGACCCTGGCATTGATGGTGTGCACAGAAATGAATAATTTGACCCGATTTCTCCCGGACCTCGAGATTTTAAATATTAACGTTAATTTTGCATTTAAATCGAATACATATATATATATATGTATTATATTGTAGGCTGGCATATTATAGTAAATGGATTCGTATGCACTCATTGAGGTGCGCATTGGGTTAAACGCAGTAAACTTATACATATATATAAATCATCTATTGAACAAAGAACAAAGTTTATGTGTGTGCGTGTATATGTCTGTAAATGTGTGCATGCGTGTGAGTGTGTTAATGTTCTGTAAGAATGCGCGTGCGTGTGTGTGTGATTTCTTAAGGTTCAAGGATCTCCAGTACGGGTCTCGTCCGGCGCCGCAACCATGTTTCCTCAAAGTACTATATAAACCCTTGTTCTTTGTAAATATTCGCTATATCGACAGACCAAAGCACTTTTCGAAAATACAAATAACATGTTCATGTAACATTTTCAACTCACCTTATAGTAACTGCTAATATTACTATTATCACAGCGACAAGCACCATGGCGATGAGGACACCGCACACCATGTATACTCCTTCGTTTGGAACATCTAAAAAAGAAAACAAATCCTTAATGGTTATTAAATATTAATACAAATATTAATTATTAATATTATATAATTCACGAGTTTCATCCAAAAATACGTGAATTTATAATATTTGGATGAAGTTTGGAGTTTATATTACGGCATATAGTATGTATTTTGAGTGTACCTATACTATACGCATATTATATTAAAACACTTTTAAATTATGTGTACATAATATTTTTTAGCGTGAATTATATATATATATATATTGAAACCCAATACCTAGTTAATGCTAATTTTATTATCTTATGAAAATTCTTCCTGATGATATTTGCGATTAATCGAAAACATTATAATATTTTAATTCAACAAAAAACATTGTTAACCGCTTCAGTAGATGTTTAGTCGACAGGATTTGATAATATAAATACTTGTAGATAGTGGTTTGCCTCGGGAAAAATATATTTACGTTAGTAAAATATTTATATTATGTACGTTTCTTGGGGCTAAAATAAGTTCTTTATGCATTTTTTCCTTCGTTAGTATATAATGGCGCAGACGGGATCATCGACTCTTCTCCGCAGGTCACTAACTTCCTCTCTTCTGACTCCCTCCTCTCACGCGCTTTGTCCGCGTGTACTGCCAGACGCACATTATTCAGGGCTTCTCATCCCTATGTCTTTATTTGAAATCATATCTTTACATCTACGTTATATTATAATCGGTTTTTTATTCTCGAAGTTAATTATACTCGTCTGTCACTGGAATTATTATTAAAATTAAATAAATACAAAAAGTATTTAAAATTATATTTATATATAATATATATATATATAAACAGTTGACTAAGTATATCAATTGTTAGAAACCTTGATTTGTGTTTTTTCATTGCTTGCCTCGGTAGTTTTGTGTTTTGTATAAGAAAAATAAAATAATACTATGTTCAGCACTTTATTAAACCCACGTGCTATGTACGTGTCTGTTATACGCCTTCGGTGTTTTTTCATATTATACAATTAGGTGTTATGTATTTAAAAAAATCAAATGTGCAGATAGCTAATAAAATCTCGTTGAGGGTAGTGGGCTGAAGGGTTTGTAATTTAAAACATTCCAATATCGTTTTTATTAAAACTTAGAATATGAACAATTGTGTACGAACACTGAATATTATACGTTAAGTATTTAATGATAAGATATATTTTTATATCTATTATTATTCAACGATATTTCAGTGACATTAATTATTTTGAGGTTACGAGTTCGAGGATCACCACCTATTGATCGTGATTAGGTAGAGTAGTCTGTAACTGGTATATAACAGTTATCTATCAAGTGGTAGGTCGTATGTGCTATATAGGTACTACAGTTTCATTTTAAACAATCTACAGTAATAATACGCATGTTATTAAAATTGATTATTTTATGTTAATCTATATAATGGTATTTAATGGTATTTTTTAAATTTTAATAATACTCAATATTATAATATCAGACAGCCCGTACAGGAAGTATAAATGTATAGTACCTACTACTTACTAATGTATATATTATAGTGACTATGATATTATAACAAATGTAGTTAGAATAAAAAAAAAATAACATTTCTCACTATTTTAAACGTTTTGTTATCGAGAGATGCAGTCCAAAAGTCATAATAAGAGTTTTTATTGTGTTTTTAAGAGCAATAATACTTATCTGCATACTCTGCATTGGCGTAATTCTATGGGGTAGTGGTCGCGAGAGTATCTTTTTACTATATTTTGAGATTAACATAAATATAGTACTATAATAGAATTATAATAGTATTATAATATATTTGTACATATGAGATACGAGAAAAACTATTATATTATATCGATAGTAATTTTATGAGTACTATTTGATTTACGCGTGTACTAACAACTAAATAACTTGTAGGTAATTCTAATAGTTTAAATACTTTCATTATTATTATTATTTTTTTTAATAATCATTGTGAAAATACAAAACCATTAAATTCAATAGTATAATCGAATAGTAATTCGATATATATATATATACACGACACTTAGGTTTAGTTAATAACTTAAACTGTACTATAAGTACATAATGATTTATTATGTATAAAAATTATCATTGATCATATGTCGTTATAAATTTATTTTTGTCTAAAATTTAGAAATATTATTTTGAATAAAAAACTGATTAGTTTTTAATTTCTAACTAAATTAGACATTATGTTTAAAACCTAAGTTATTTCTAATTTAAAGAATGTAGGGAATAACTTACAATAATTTACACATATCTGTACATACATTTGGTTTAGATTAAAACAGTGCAAATTATATTGATGTCATTATGTCAAAAAATATAGATATTCTATTATATACCTATGTTATTTTCGACGATATTAAAAAATTTATTTAAAATTTAAATATTACATATAGTGGATTAATTGGAAAACTAGTAATATTTTATATTATTGATGTTGATTACACGTGTTAATTATTGAGATTATTGAAGTATAAGTAGTGATTAGTATAATGTAATCGTTGTATTAGGTACCTACGTGTGTGCAGTAACAATGTAATAATTAGTAACATGATTTATTCATCTGTACCATTACAAATAGTAGATAGCTAGTTTAACCATTAATTATCAATGAGTGTGTTAAAAGCTTACAAATAAATAAATTTACCCTCGAACTGCAATAAATAACAAATACGTAGTTTTATTATTTTAGAATAATAAGCAATTAAATGCCTTCACAAAAATGAATTAACAATTAATTGTAGTTAATAAGAAATAATGATTACATTTAATTGCTGCGTAAGATCTAAATATATTATAAATATGAATATATGATATAGTACCTACAATAACCATAAGTTATAAAAACGAAGATTATTAATAGTGCTTTGTGTGTGTGAAAATTATTATTCTTTAACGGAATTCCAGTGATTAGTTTAACTATGAGATTTCTACGTAATTTCTTCTTGAAGTGATATGAAGTATTTTTAGTGAAATTATTGTAAATTGGCTTTGGAATCATTGGATTAGGACGTTTGTATGGAGAAGATTTTTAAAAATGTTTATAGTGACGTTTGCATAAACTGAGATTTGATATAATTTTTTAGAGTCTAATATTTTACTGCAGGATAAAGCGATCGCTGTTGGTATCCCACTGCGATGATCATTCATGAATAAGAGGGGTTAATTTCGTTACAGTATCATTTATAATGGTGGGGGTGAGGATGCAATTATAACTGAGGTTAGGTAATTATAATTTTTTTTATATTGTATAGTTTTCATAAAAGAGAAAAAGTACAAATAAAATTATTTAAATCCATATTAAATTAATAAATCCAATATAATTTAGGTACTTTATATATAATATAAATTAATTATAAATAAGAACTTAGAGCTTTATAACTATAATTGTATGCAATATTAAACTATCAATCTCTAATAAAATAAACCTAGCTTCGTAAGTCTATTATAAAAACACAATTACATAAGACTGTCATTCAATAACTTTATATATATATAGGTATTATTTTATATTATAAAAAATATGTATTCAATGGTATGACACAGGCCATTTGATTACTATGATTTTAATATATAATTATTATGATTACTTTTGAGTTTTGTTATAAAACATTTTGTCACCTAATGAAGAGTTTTACAACCTATGGGTCAGCGTAATGATAACCATAATAGTCATAATACTAGGAACTATAATTATATACATATACAGTTATCTATTGTCATTGTTCAATTATAGATAATAATATAATATGGATTGTCTGGAATATTCAATTAATCATTATTCTTTTTGTTGTTTTAATAAGTTAAAATAAAATTGAGTATAATGACTAAACTTGAACAATCACTAAAAAAATGAAGCTGAATATGATATTAGGATAGTCAAAATAACAAATATTTATGTGTGTACATGTCATGGTTTTAAAAATACATCAATTCCTACCTAGTACTTACATAATAAGATTCCAATCATTAGAAAGAAGACATTTTAAAATAAAATTATGATTTTTTAGTTTGACCTGTTGTTTTTTATTTATTGGATTATCTTATTATAGATTGAAATAAATATATTTTTTGTAAGCTGATATGGATTATGATTACTTTTTTTTGTAAATTATCCAGTGTTACTATAGGAAATGATGTAAAGAATAAATGTTATTATTTAATTTTATATATTAAATTTCATGTTAAGTCATCAGTTGAAGTACTTTGTGGAAAAGTCTCAACATACGTTTCAAATGTTTCAATTTTAAATGTGTATGTAGGTACGTAATAAATCTTAAAGGGACTAAGTTTTATGATAATCACCTGATGAAAACAAAATTAAATTACAATTTTATTAAATAATGATTGGCTCATAAAATGTAATAATTTCTGGTGTGCATTTTTTTTAAATACACATTTCTAAAAATAGACAAACAGTATTTATTTTGTTGTGATATACTGATATTTATTGTATTATAATCAAAGATTTTTCCAATATGCAAAATTATAAATTTACACAATTTCAACATAAAAATCATTAATTTATTTATCATTACTTATTAAATTATACAGTAAGGTAAATTAGTTTAAAGTATGAGATTTGTGTTACTTGACGTATTTTATACATAATCTGAAAAAAAATCTAAACGTAATTTTAAACAACGTCAAGTTGTATTGTGTAGTATATAAACCTAAATAGTAAATAAGTAAATAATAGTTAATATTAAATGCAAACATTATAGGAATTGGCTTTAATTATTACGTACTAAATCAAAGATAATTGTTTTTAACCTGCAACCTGCGTCATAGAAATCCCCAATTGAAAGTTTAAGTGTTCAGATTTAACGGATTTGTAATTCATTAGAACATTATAAGATACATAAATATATTCGCGTTATGTATACACTGTAATTCACTTAATAAACTGCTTAATAGAAACATGTTAGTAAACAAGTTAGATACAACCAAAAACTTTACAAAGTATAATTTATAGACTAGTCAAACTGGAGTCTGGGTATCACTTTTAATAAAGGGGCCCCGATTAATACTTTTTTTTTTTAATTTTTACATTTATATTTATAAACAAAATTAAAAAATTTAGAGTCGTCAAGTTGTTGATTAATAAGATACTAACATATTTCGCGATAATAAATTAATATACATTATTAATTAAAAAAATTAAACTAATTTTTATATATATATATATAAAACATATACATACTTTATGTACTATTATTAACTATGATTTAGTACTTAGTGTTTAAACATATTATTTAAGTCTTAAAGACTATTTTTTTGTTGAAAGAGTTTTTTGATTGGTATCCTACGTAAGAAAGTAGCGTATTCAATTCCAAATCTTCTATTTGTTATAGGTATTTAAATACCAAGAGTATAATGTATAACTGGTCAACAGTAGTTCCAAGAACTAGAAACTTAAACCAAAAAATTGATAATAATATTTAGAGAAAATTGTAATTTTATCTTTTTACATTTTACTTATAGGGCAACCATGTTAAGAAAATTCACAACCACGATAATTACTAATTATTAATTTATATCCATTTCAAAAATATCTTCCATGTATGCTAATATCATATTTTTTTATATCGTGTTTGATAATTTTACTTTATTATAGTTATTATTTACTCTATTGGATCGTAATTCGTGAAATTCTTTTATGTATGGAAACATTGTGATTTTGGCTACAACACGTTTGGGCACTAAAATGTAAAATATATGTACCTTTGTATAAAAAGTATATAAAATATGTACATACATGCATACTATATATATATATATATACAAATATACATATAGTCAAAATAATATAAGTAATATAATTTAATGTAAATAATAAAGTACTATAAGTAATAAAAATATACAATAATGTAGCTACAAAGTGTTATAAAATACGTAAGTTATTTATACTCGTGTTAAATAAAAATAGTAATATTATATTAATCAAAATAATGAAGGTATCAAGTTTTATATAAAAAAAAAAATAATAATATATTATGTAAATATAATATTTATATTTTATTTTATTTCCTTGATAACAAATTCCCATAATTTTTAAGTATTCAATTAGTGTTATGTCTCCTTTGTCATAAGCATTCCAATATATTTGGATGCGAATGGTAAAATTGTGCATTGAAATGTTTATGGAAAGCTCCGGGTCCGTTGGTTGTCCTAGTATATTATGGGAGTTCTGCCCAAATATTTGGTGGAAATTGAGACTCTTTATTAATATAATAAATAGGAAGTCCCGAATGTGGTTATTATTGCTCGTGTAATGTACTGTGACCGTTCCGCTTTTTTTTTTTTACTTAGTTTCGCGCCACTTCCGTCGCGCTGGATTAAAGATATATATAGATATAGAGTATATACTTACCTATATATGTTACCTATATGATTTTGATATATATGTATATTTGTATATATATATTATGCATGTATATACATATTTTATATACTTTTAAAAAAAAGGTATATACATTTTACATTTTAGTGCCCAAACGTTAGTGTGGATTTTGAATACTAAACAGGTAAAAATGCCCAAACGTGCAGCACCGGTGATTTTTATATTTGATGCGAAATTTGTAATAAAATACAGAAATACCTAAGCTATTGTTGGTAAGCTATTGGTTTGGCTTGTAGGGCCTCTTATGTCAGTTAATATTGAGAGCCCTACATTGATCGACAGTCCGAACCTTCTCGATAGTTGCGCAATTGATTACAGGTAATAGGTATAAACAATTAATTATTGATAGAATGACCATTAAACATAATGATATTTTTACATTTTTATGTTTCACAACATTAAACATATTTAACGTTTGTCTAAATAATAAGAAACTAATTAACCAAGTTAGGTAATAACTTGTTTATATCTACAAATGCACATGTTGATTTACTTATGTAATATTTCTATATTTAATGCCTACGCGCTTTTTTTAAAAATATTCATTTTATGTTATATTTAAAAAAAAATGCTTGCATTAAAACTGACTCAGATCACATACATGATACATCTAATTATCTTTAAATAGAAATAGAAATAATAATTTTTAATACCTATAATAAGATTTGTTATACCTTATCATAATAATATCCAATTTATTTTAATATAATATTAATTATTTAACAAATATTATAATGTTTGTGACTTACCGACATGTTCGGAAGAGTATTCTGGATCTGAAAATAAAAAATATAAATAAATAAAATAGAAAAATATTATCTTTTATGAATAAAAGAATTTTAACAATATTTATTTATGTTATAATTATTAATATAATCCCTATTTTTCTATAAAACGGATATTTCGCTAAACATTATTAACTGTAAAAAAATATATTATTTAATGTTTTATATATTTTGCAGACTAAAATAAATTATCGTTATGCTATAAGTAATAAATAACGATAATTAGTGTGTAACTATAATGGATAGGTATTACGGAAGTTGGTGGTAGTACTATGTAATGTGTTGCACATGTATTCATATTTAATATTCTTATTTATATATTTCAAGTACTAGACGTCTTTTAATTCAAAGTAAAGCAAGGAAATGTGTTTTTAAATTAAATTTATATTAAAGTTTACAATTTTATAAATTTTATTTTTAAAATGCGATCGATCGACCAGTAAAATACCAATACAAATTACGACTAAACGTAAGTTGTTTGTACATTTTTTGTACTTATAATATAAATCTAATACCTATAGATGCAATAATAATATAAGCGCAAAAATCAGATTTTTTTTTGTGGGATTAAAATCTCACATAATTTTGTGAAAATAAAATACGCAGTCGGCTACACCACCATCATATTCATCAAAATTAAAACATATTTGTATTTAAGTGTAAGTATGTCCGTATCACATTTTTTTGTATAAAAAACATTAATTATTCATAGATTATTGTAATTTAACATAGTCCGTGACTCCGTGTCATTTAGAGTATTAATTGTATTAATCAATGATTCGTATTTATAATGTAATTTAATTTATCAGGAATACAGTATACCACGCAAACAACATTTTAAATATTTTTTTATATTTTAATAATAATTATTCGCCTTATTTCTAAAAAAAATTATAAACAAAGTACCGGCTGTATGATTAGGAGGGAGGGAAATTGAGTCTTTCCATGCACCCCTCAGATGTATAGGTATATCAAGTATGATATTTTACAATATAATTCCATCAATTCATTGATAAAAAAATAAATAAAAATAATTGGTAAGTACTATAAAAATTCTTAATAGATCGTATTTTATATTTATATAAGTACATAAAATATAAGTTTATTTTAATTTTAAGGGCGTACGCCAATAGGTTATAAATAAAAATAATAAATAGATTTAATCTTCACGAGAGGGGAATATACATTTTTTGTATGGAGAGACTCATCTAGCTATGAAGCTATGTGGGATATATATTTGATTTTGATATAATGTAATCAGTAGGTACCTATATAAATGATTCTTATCAATCTTTTTTGACATATTTCCCTTTTTGGTAACAAAACAACACCTAGATAGTGATAGTCCTTCAAGTTCTTTTTCTCTCAAATTAGATATAAGTTTTTGAGAACGATTTCTTTATTCCCCCACCTACGACTTCGGTAAGATATTACCATACAGGCCATTACTTAATGAAATACTTTGATTGATGGCAATTGTGAAATGTTATATTATAGTTAAGCTATAGTTAGCACATAACTTACATGCTCTTATACTTTAATACTGTTAACGTTTTACAAGATGTTGAATTGATACAGAAAATTTTAATTTATAACTAATAAGTAGTCAGACATGAGTTGTTAATATTAACTGTACTATTATATACACATTATACACGGAGGTGGCAAGTAGGCAAGTACTTCTATAGTTCTATAAAACGTGTACTTAATATATTTAAAATTATTACAATATATATTATAATAATAATATTAGCTTAGTCTTAGTACATTAGATTTAATGTTACTATTAATATTAAAATAATTAAATTTATAATGCATTTATAATTTTAAAAACAATTCGTTAAGTACGTGACAATTTTTTTCGAGATGCATTTAATGTTTTATTATCTAAAACGACTAAAACCGAAGAGATTAACCGAAAAGACTCAAGACTCAAGTGACAAGTGGCGGGTACACGTCAGAATGTCATCATAATTTATAAATACTTATTTCCTTGTATAATAAGGATTACTATTGAGTGAAGTACCTGCTATAGGAAGGAATAAAAAAAAACTGATACAAAGTTTGATTTTATTAAACAATGCGTTAAACATACTATATGTAGTTGAACCTTTGTTTACGAACACTGATTAATAACGAATACATTTTAATTCCCGATAATGTCCACTATAATAGAGAGATTTTATTCTAGTTCTTTATTAAATGATTATTTATATAATGAGTATAGGAGGATAGACGGATAGTTTAATTTCGTGTTTTACTAAACAAGTTTATAAGCTATATGTGTATTATATCTACTGAAAAACTACAATATGCAGAAAATATAATATAATATAATGTTATTATAAGTGTATAGGTGCTATTTATGATATATGCTGCTATTACGAGTCAACGCACAGTCCTTATAAATATATAATGTATCACTATATTATTATGTTATTGCATTTAATAAAAATGTATTTCATTACACACAAATAATATAATAATATGTATCAAGTTCTATAGGATAATTGTATATATATATATTAGGTATATTACTTATATTATTTGTGTATGAAAATAACCTCGAGAGAAATAAAATAATATTAGTCGTGATGAAAAGTACAACGCATGCGTGAAATAAACGTACAGCTGCAGATACATCATCATCATGTACGGATATAATTATATAGACGAATATACCTAAATAATGTGGCTTAGCTATAATTCATCGGGATATCATATACGTGCAAAATACGCCTGTACACTGGTGGTTTTATGTTTCAGTAAATATTTTTACTATCTCGCATCGTAACAGCCTACACAGTAGGTATGTATCACAACAATATTTTCAACGTTCGGTTTCCAATATTGTCGGCCGGAGAACCGCGCGGCGTCGTGTACACCGCACAAATGACGTCTATGCGTATATTATTACAATAATATAATATAATACATATAATATTATCATACGACTCGGGTACGTTCGACGAAAATACATCGCACACTGTAGTACACTCGAATGTCACCGTTACCCGTGTACATATATGTATATTATATTGATGCCAAGGGCAAGAAATAATCGGTAACCCGATTAAATTTTAATCTCGGAGAGATTGAAGAAAGCCTGGCGTTGTGAAACCGACTCACCGGCGCTCGTACAATATTATAATATTATAATAATAATATGCGAACTCGGATGCCGTCTCGGAGTATATAATATATAATAAGCTGCAATATATATATATATATATATATAATAATATGTTATTATTAGCGTGTTGTGGCGTAGCCGCGTACCTATACGCGATTCGCTGGCAAATAGAGACGCCGTTTTATATCGCGATTACGCAATATTCAAACTAGGTAGGTGCACGCGTATTTAATACATTATGTGAACGTTATAAGGCTTTCAAGAACACCGCAAACGCGCGGGGGAGAGAGAATTGCGATATACGCGAACAGTCGACGAAATTTTACATAACGTCATCGTACCAAACGATCGAATGTAATATAGTCGCCAGTGTGCTATGTATATATACGTAACAACCATATATACAAACGCTATCGACCCTGAGTAAGGCATTGCGAGGAATTTATTCAAAAGAAATTTCCGGTTTCGAATCCAGGGATAATAATATAACATGTATATTATATGTTATTTAAACAATTTGCGTCGATTCAGTTATTGGTGGTTGCATTATAAATATACACACTTTGGAGGAGCAAGGGTTAGGCCATGACCCTCGTGGTCAAAAAAATAAAAAAATTGGAGAATCTTATAACATTAAAAATAATAACAAAAATATTTCTTAGAAATATTTATAATGGAGTAAACGCAGCCAGGTTAAAGTACGAAACGGCGAGGGTACAGTAAACTTTAAGAAAGTCCTATTGAGCTTGTTTTATTCCAGGCACTATTGATATCTTTAGCTGCTATGACTTATTTAGTGTAATGCAAAGACTACAATATGTCTTGTATTACTATTGCCTAAAGATATGGTTAATTCTTCTGAAATTCGTTAATTTTGAATAAATTAATACATGAATAGTAAAAAGATAAGTATTTTAAAAGCACTTGTAAATACGAATTTAGGACGACCCTACCTGTTACCTATTATGCATGTAATATTATTACCGACTGCATAATATATATGCATTCTAATTTCTAATACGTTGACGTGTTATACAAAACATAATAATAATGGTAATGTCGTAATGTATAATCCTTCCTTTTCGATTTCGATATGGTTGGTAATCTGCGCGGTAATTGTCTTGGGACACATTTTAAAACGTAGGCGTACCTATTACCTAGGTATCTGCTGCAGGTATCGCATTGCCAGGAGTTTATGCTGGTTAACACATCATTCGATTATTATATTACTAAATATATTTTATAATGATCCGCAGCATTGTGCCGGATGTGATTAAAAACAGAATAGTAGAAACTTTTGTAAATCTTTTCAATATTTTTATTCAAATTACATAAGCGAACAATGTAATTGAAATGCCATAGGTATCTATTACATATGAATATATACATAAATACTGGTGAAATAAATAATCTAACAATAACAATGCGATATTAATTGTACATAAGTAATATTACCTATTCGTATATGTTACAGATAAGAGCAGGTGCTCAACTAAACGGGACTCGTTATTTTGTAGTGTGATAATGGAGTTTTCAATATCCCGCAATACAGATACAATAGTAGTTGTAATGAATATGACGAAAAAACTACTAGTTAAAAATCATTTTTTCTTCTTGAGCTATTTACATTTTTACCAGTAATAATATAATATACATACTAACTACTAAGTACTATAACGCTTATTGCGTAAGTATTTTAAATATAATCGTATTTTATAATTAAATACTATTTCTGTTCAATAATGTATTCAGTATTATTAATAACGACATAATCTATTATGTAATATAATAAATAGTTTATACTTATTGAATTTTACTTTTCATTTTTCATACAACCTAACTATTAATAAAGCAGGTTTTAATTTGTTTTAATACAAGTTTGAAGTGTTCCTGAAATCTGAATCCCTTAATTTGAATGAATGTTTTTAGTGTATTTATAGAGTTTCAGAATAATATTTTGAAAAACTTGTCTTTTGAACGACAATTGTCAACTTAAAATCGTATAATTTTTATTACATTAATATAATATTTTGTATTTATTCGATAAAAATTGATGAATTTTTCATTCATTATTGTAATACAATTTTAAAAGTATTTTGGCTATCCCTGCAGTAGACAATTATACTATGCAGTATGTATAGTGTTCATAATATACAACTATATATACAAGTATATAACTGACTAGTTAAATTGCATGTGTATGCTAGCATACTGAACAAATGTAAATATGCATGCATATAATTTATTCTCATCAATGTGTAAGTATATTGTAGAATACTATATATCATTATAGTTGTGTAGTTGTGTGCCAAAGAAAGAAAAAAAAATAACTGTAATTATTATAGTTACGCAGTGGGAGGGAATAAGGCACGTGCCTCAAGTGTCCTTTCCTGCAAATTTTTACGGCACTGTTGAATATAATACAAACGGTATATAAGATATATGTTATGTATATACTATAATATACATTTATATCCTATATACATTATATACATTATAATATGATACGTTCTATCTTATTTCTGTTTCGTCGTAATTGCACGTTTCTCGGTTCTTGTATAAAATTTATGGAGATCATTAAACAATTATTAATATTAATCACGCGTACGTTATAATTTATTATCAAAGTGCGTGGTGTTATAATTTTTCATCGCTTCAACTCAGCGACGAAGAAAAATAGTAATTACGCACGCGTTATTAGAAGTGCATATTATAAAATACATAATTAAACTATTTTATAATAATTATTATCTCCATATAATACATATATATATACAGGGTATCCATTGTCTTGTTATTTTCAAAAAATAAAATATAATACTTGGTATTTGCGTGATTTAAAATAATTTCAATATAAAAGTAAATATTTTCCAAAAAAATTAAAAGTTAAATTAGTTATTATAGATATGGATTTATATAGTTAATTTTGTTAAAAGTTATACGTTTTAATCATGAGTATACTGTATAATTTTGTTTGAAATTCGAAAAGATGTATAAAAAACTCTATGAATTCATTCAGGGAAATAATTGAACATATAATTTTCAGATCAACGAATTGCCGGATACGTCAACATTTTAAACAGGCAAAACAAAAACAAAATAACTAGTTAAATGCAAAAAAAAATACATATTATACACATGACCATCCTATACAAAGAAGTAATTTATTTAATAATAACGAATAAAAAAAAAATGATTCGCAAGTATAAATGCGGCAAGACGCATTGAATAAAAAAACTTACTTATAATAGGTTAATGTAAAGGAAAAACTGATTAAAAGTAAAATATATACATATAGACGTATCATGAAATAATATAGCTTCGGGCTCCCTATTAAGTGACTAACGTAGGTACCTACATTATTATATTACATATAAGTAGGTACTTACAAGGTACGTATTTAATTTAAATATAGGTAAATATATATATTGTACCTATATTTAGTTTAAAAACGATATTTGTTATATTTTGCATATAGACTTTTTTTTCAGTAATAATATTACTTTCTTTGCACAAGGTATCTATATAGTAAGCGAGAACCATTCCATTCATAAAATGGGTTTTTGATAATAATAAGTGGAATAAAATAGTAGTTCGTCTACATGGAAAATATGTAAGTAATAAAAAAATATCATAAAAGAATATAGATGTATCGATAAAAGAGTTTTAAAATATATTGAGTATACTATATTTAAAGCACCGATAATGATCCAGTGGATATTAAATTGTATAATACAATACATAATGTAAGTACGTATTTTCAAAACATTTTACTCGATAAAAATGTCCTTGACTTGTGTATGCTGAACAATGTCGTTAAGCATTATAGTCATATTGTATACGAATTGGAAACGATAAACGGAGGATCGGTCAAATGTGTTCCTGTGTCCTGAACGCGTTTTTTGGGTTTGGCCGTGTGAAATTACGTTATGAAAGTACACCCGTCAATAAAAATTACGAATTCTGCCGTAGTGTCGTGGTCCTCCCGGACGATTATTATTATTTTTATTATTATTATTATTATATATCCGCGGATCAGACGTGTCCACCAACAATAGGCAATGTGCTTATGCGCTAGTCTTCGCGAGAACCGATGACTAACCCTTCATAGCACATAATATATACGTTTACATTTAGACGTTTTATCCATTTACCATCGTCGTTATGATTCCGATCGCGCGTACATAAGTTAGCGTATACATGATTATAAATTTATAAATACTGCATAATTCTAATCAACGGTTTCCGTCGTCTGTAAATTGTATTCTGAGCACAGAGTCTTGGGTGGCAGACAATAATAATATTGTATAAAAAAGTACATAATAGTATATATATGTATACGAGTATTGAGTATGACGACGATGACGAACACAAACGACGCGTAATGGTTAGTGCTTTCAAAACATGGCGATCGAATAATAAAATTTAGTCCTGCCCAAAACCATATAGTTTGATGTAATATTTATGAGACCAAATAGCAGATATCTGGATTAGAATCCAAAGAGGAGGGGACGCAAAGAGCCATCGATCACCTATCACCTATATAGATCGTTGCTTAGTGGAATTTCGTTTTTACTCAAAATGTTCTGTATAAATTTAAACTCCAATACAAAGGAATTGTTTGTTTGATGGTTTTGTACATTGTGGTTTAGAGCTAAAAAAGGGTACAGTTTATAAATTCAAATTAAATACATTTTTCTTTCACTTTTGGCTTCAAAAATATGGAAATTACTTTATTCTTATTCCAAAGAACAACAGAAAAGCTTCATCAGCATATTTATTTACCGGTGATACCTAGACTCACTATAAATGATATAATAAAAATATCATATTATTCACTCTTTGTTTGACGATAGCCATTATGTTGTACTATTATATTGTATAGGTAATTAATATATAATATTAATATAACAGTATAATATTATAGATTTTATAAAATAGGTATGGATTGTTGATAGTTTATCGAATATTATTAAAGTATATGTAAGTATAGTCACCTACTATATATTAAAACATTGTGAATTGTGATACATCCCCCCCCCTATCTACAACTTGTTCTAAGCCACTTGGAACACTGACAATATACTACACTTTCATATAATAATATATATTACGTATGACATAAGCCATAAGGTATATTATAATACGGATTTCTTAGACGGTGTACTACCTATGTATAAGTAATAATAATAATAATAAATAGCAGAACCTATGTCCTATACATAGTATATTATATACTGTACGTATATAAAGTTTATTATAATACTACGCCCACCCATATATATGCAGTGTGCATATATATATATATATGTGTGTGTGTGTGTGTAGAAAGAGATGCCTACGCGGTATTATAATATACATACACACCGAGTGTCTACTACGACACATGGTTCCTACAACCAAAGTCCATTCATTCAGAATATAATCGCCAAAGACCGGATTTCGTCTTCTCGCCAGCGCGATTTTGCGCATTTTCTATGTATTATTATGCAGAGGGGAAATCGACGCCCGTGCGAACTTAGACCGGTCGTCGTTGCGCAACACTATGGTTTGAGTTTGCAAAAAAAAATGTATGTGATGCGTAATAATAATAGTAATATATTATAACATCATCGTGTATCGTCGGTTCTGCTAAATATTTTATTAACCGAATTTTTTTCTTATAAGTTTTAGTTTTTATTTCTCCGTCAACAATAGCAGCAGCAGCAGCAACAAGCGCTGTAGCCATATATAAATATTATTAAAATGTACAGTTGGCGGTTTATCGTTTCTTTTTTATTCTCAGTTGTTAGTTTTTGAACAACCACATCGGCGAAAATGGCACGTGCCATATTATTATGTATAATTATATAATAAGTAGGTATACAGCGCGTTCCTTTTGCGTAGAACACGTCTTATCATTATTTCGGTCGATATTCGTTCATTTCTAATAATTTAATAACAGTTGTTTTAAAAGACTTATGTTTATTTCAAGTTTATCATCAAATGCTAATTCTCCAATATCATTTTTTTTTTTTTAAAGTGGTGTTGACTCATTTTTGAACGAAAGCCGAATATTATTGTAAATATTTTGGTATTGTCGATACTTAACATTAAGTGCACATGTTTTAACGAATATCAAACTAATAGATTTTTATTAATAAACGATAAAAATTAGACGCGTGCAACTGTACCGATTTTATACCCTATCATTTCACACATCTTTTCAAAACATAAACTTTGAGTATTATTAAGTAATATAAATAAAATACGTTGTAAATGAAATATTCGTAATCGTACATCGATATTACGATAAAATAAATTTTATATTAGAATATAACAAGTTAAAAAAAATATGGTTTTTTGGTGAAATAAAATATAATAAGAAACCTAAAAAAAGTATTAGGTACCTAGTAAAATATAATTAAAACGTGTTAGGTACTTCTAAAGAAAACAGGAAATGGTGTCCACCATTGATATTGCCGATATTAGTCACAACTCAGGGACTTTTATTTTTTGAAAAATACCCCGTTCCCAAAAATGAAAAAAGGTTCATGACAAATTGTAATTATTAAAAAAAAAAAGTTTTGGTTAAATAGTGCTTGAGAACCATGTAATGCCGTACAAAGATATCAATATTATGTGTGTACATTGTATAGAAAACCAAATAACAATAAAAATTGTATAAGTATGATAGGTACTTACATAAACATTATTAGATAGGTATTATATTATAATTAATAAAAAGGTATTTTATTGTTAAATAATAATTGGATTAATAAAAAAATGTATTTTATCAAAGTTAATATATTAACCTTAAAAGTTTTTAGATTTTTTAAAATTGCATGATAAAATTAAACTAGAGTTAAATAAATGAACGATTAAATCATAGTTTTTTTTTAAAAAAAAAATCACATAATAATTTAAATAAAACGTTCGCTTATTGCAGATATTTTAATATTAACAGTTGTTGTTGTATACTATTGTATGGTCTTGGTGATTATTTAGAAATTTCAAAACAATATTTTATGTAGTATTGTTCGACACATTACGTATTGGCCAACATTTAAAATCGTTTGCTATTTCCCAAACAATATTTAATTAATTTATTTATTTATTATTTCGGCAAATAAGAATCACCCTGTATACTTAGTCAGTCCACTCGACCGTCATACTTGTAGTAGATAGGTACCTAAAATATACGATACACTTGATACAGTTACTGATGTACCTATAACCCAGGAGTGAAATTTCAATAATAAAAACACTGGGGGGTATGGAAGCATCCTTTTTTAGTTAGTTTTTTGTACACGGATTACATAATGAGTACCCAACTCGCACCACCATCAATCAATATAATCATATATAAAATATAATAATGACTTTGTACTGTATACACACTAATATTTATCAATTATGAACTATAATTAACCATGAATGGCATATACATTTAGAAGAAGCTAAATTAGGTAATCAGAAAAAAAGCCCCGAAAAAAAAATCCTGATATAAAAATCCAGTAAAAAAGCCTCGTACTAACTTAATACATAATACTTTTTTTATTATATGGTACATTTTACAATTTTAAATTTTTAAGAAATAAACTTATATTTTAATAATTATGTAATATTTTTTTTAACATAGTTATGACCATAAGTATAATATTATATTATTTTAACTGTGATATAAGTAGTTATTATTTAATGTTATATACTAGATACATTTTTTTTATAGTTACCTCATTAATAAATTTAAATAAATCTAGTACCTAGTATAATGAATTAGATGCATAATAATGTTATATGATATAATAAAATAATTTAATAATTAATCAGAAACAATGATGGGTATATTATTTTATTATTTTATTATATATTATTAAAAGTATATGTAAATATACTATACTAGGTACACTATAATAAAAAAGTATTATATATTTGGTTGTTGGAGCTTTATAATTTAAATACTAACTAGGAACCAAAAAAAAGTACACCTACATGAGTACCTGAGTACCTATATCACTGCCTAATCCCTAATAACCTATATTACACCTAACCGTCCTAAGTCTTAAACCATACCTACACAACAAATGAACAAAGCAATAGTTACGATTTTGGACTATAGACATACTGTGATATAATACATATATCATATATGTATTATACTACTAGGTATATTATAATCATTATATTAAAGGACATAAGTGGTATTTGGCATTTGCAGTATTTAATATTATAACTATTATGCGTGATGCAAGCCTCGCGACTGACTGCCATTTATTATTACATACATATAATATTATGTATATTTATGTACATGTAGAGATTGGCAAGTTATTGAAAAAAATGAACTCGAGTTAGTTAAGACGATGTTAAGGAGGTCAAATTAAAATAAATTAATATTTAACACACAATATATTTGACTTAAAAGTTTTAAGTTAATATTTGTCTCATTGTCTCCATAATAATATTAACTTGGTAACTCAGTTCAGCATATTAATTTTTTGCAATCATAAATTGGGCCACACATAATAGGTATAGTAATTGTACAAGTTTCAATTTTTTTAAATGATAACTAAACATTATTTTAAAAATAAATTCCATATCATACCTTCTTCTTGCATATACTTACTAGCGTCTAGCTGTAATGTTTTATTAAATTACACGTTTGTGTTTGTGTCAACAAAATATCTGAGAAGGTGGAATATTTATTTGTACATTTGTATTTCAAATTAACTACACGAAATTAAAAAAAAATTAATCAATTTTAACTACCTGATTTAGATATACTAGATAAACATGATTTTATTTTAACCGATTTTTAAATTTAATTAGTTAAGTTATAACATTTATTAGAAAATTAACTTACTAGTTAAATTAAAAACTTAAAAAATAATTTAGTTTAACATTTTAACTAGTTAAATGCTCACTTTTGTATATTAACTATACAGTAAAATTTCGATATAACAAACTTCCATCAAACAAATTTTCTGTTTAACAAAATATTTTTGAGAATCATAAGTCCATAACCAAATTTATTTGATTCTATTCGAAAAATTTCATCATGATATGAATTTTAATAGTTTCCAGGTAAATTGGCCACTTTATTTTATATATTATTGCGACTATCGTTATTGTGTAGTCTGTTGGACTCAATCATTTTCTAACCTTTTTGTTCAACATGTATATACGTTTTTTGTACTAGATACAACATATTTTTTTGGCCAAATTTGTCCGATCATTACAGGTGTTATAACAACTAAACAATAACTATAATAAAATCGATTAATCGTTAACCGAATTTTCGCGACGACATTCGCAATGGCAATCAAACAATGTTTACAAACAAACAAATGGTAATTTGTTAACCGAATTTTTGTTGCTCGATAAATTCATCGTAGTTTTTGATGTATTGGATTATTTTTTTTTTATTAAAATAATATGTTTACAGTCTATTTCTACAATAATAGGTAAGTATGATAACAAAATTAGTGAAAATAACATTTGAATATTTGGATAGGGAGACCCTCAGTAGTGCCACCTGACACGATAAGATTTTTTCTTTCTTTCCTTTTTTTTTTTTTGTTTTCATTAGTTTCATTAGAACAACGGAAACCGAAAACACATTGACATATTGCACACAGTTTATGATTGGATGTCTCTCCGCATAGCATAAAAACTATGATGTCTATTTTTTCTCGTCGTCGCCTTCTATTATTGTTTTGTTAATTCGCCCGTGTCGAATTCTTGAATTCACGCGGAAAAACGCGTGCAATAGTCGTGCGTAATTAGTGTACTATAATAATATACATATATTAATATTGTATGTACACAAATATGAGAAGGAAAACGGATACTTAATACACATCACGACCAACAAGGTAACAACTCTATAATAATATTGTAAAACCTCAAACGCGGTTAACGCACACAATTACCGAAATTCGATCGAAGAGCGGCGCATTTATATTTTTCAATACCAAATCATCACAATAATAATAAGCACTAATAACTAATAGCAATGGTAATAATAATAATAATTTAGAGTCGTTGACGACGGCTCCGCCATCGGTCGAAGGCCGAATTTTCATAATAATTAGGAGTCGCACTGGGCCGCGAATATTTATAACGCTTTTATTTCGCGGCACGTGTAGTCGTCGGTGGCGCATTGTAATTAAATTTATAATAATATTATATTATTTTTATACGTAATGTTGTTGTTTCAAACGCATCAGGTTTTTTTTATTTGGCGTCCGGACATACTGACAACGCCATCTGTCGGCGGTTTGAACGCTCTACGCTCGGTTTTCGTTCACCATCTACTACACTAGATGGCAGAACGCTTACCTATTACCAATATTTATTTACTACTCCTTCATCGATCACTACATTATTATTATAGCCTCATCCAAACGATTTTATCGGGCATGCAATATATCCAATATTGTCGATTAGTTGCCCGTCTCTTATCGCATGCCGCTAATTTATTTTCAATTTTCTCGAAAAATGAACACGCAGGTAGAGGTCACTACCTAGATGGGTGTAATGGGTGTATTATTGTGGTAGATACTCTTCGTGTACGAAAAAGTTATATTATACGCCTCTAAAGGGCGGAATATTTTGTTGAGGGAGGGATGTCAAATAAATAAATAGGACAGATTTTGATTATTGAAATATAAATTGGAAAAAACTATCAAATCGGGTAAGTAATTTCTATTTATTTTATGCAGTTGCCAATATCGAGATTTAATCATTCGACCCTATAGGACCTGACATACGCAATCACTTACCAGACGCAAGTGTCATTCCTTCGGAGGAACTAAAAAAAAAAAAAATAAAAAAATATTTTACTTGAAAAAAGTGTACTTATTTTTGTTTTTTTGGCACGAGTTTATAAATTTGACAACGAAGTCTTAAAAATTACGTGTTATCATTTATCTATCGGCTATTGTTCTATTTTTATAATTATTAACCATTGATTATAAATACTAGTACCTATTTATAATAGATATTATTACATTTATAAAGAAAAAAGTGCATACCATTTACTATTTAAGACCCTTCACTTTTTTTTATGTATTATAGTTTTTAGGGATGTCAGAGATAATGGATACTATGTAGGTACTAAATGTCATAATTCGACATTGATAGTAGCGTTATAAAAATATAAATTGCCAATAAATTATAATCATTAATGTGCTTAAATTAATAGTACAAATAATAATTAATAAAAATGGAAAACCTTAAATTGTACCATATTAATTATTAAACCTTGGGGACACCTGAGTTGCAGTTCAGTGCTTTTCCTAATTTCGGCCATGACGTGTGCTATATCTGATCGAAAAATTATTAAAAACGACTCCTGCAACTCTTGGAACGGATGCAGTCGTCGATGAAAATATTATGGGCAAAAAATTGTGAAGTTAAGACAGTTAAGTAAACTTATAAACTGTTCAGTACTGAACAGATACGAAACGAGATTTGGGCGGACTGCTTTATTAGCGTTTTTAAATAGAAAAATTAAATATACCTATTATGTAATGCATCATACATACACAAGGTATTAGACTGTTTTGTTTCACTGGTCCTTGCCATGTTGAAAACGTTAAAAAATGTATTGTGTACTTACATCGTGATTGAGTGCGGAAAAGGTATACGCTTTCAAATTTTTAAATGACTTTTTGAGGCCGTAAAACAGTTCTCCGTGGGATTTAGGAATGCTTTTACTCAAGGGGAGGAGCTAAGCCCGCCCTAGTTACACCCCTCCACAATTGGTTTTTGTACTATCTATATTATATACAATACACACTAACATATCATATATATATATATATATATTATACACTCTTGCACTTTGAAATACATATAACATAGGTAATAATATTATACTAGTGCTCACGTAGTGCCGTAACAGACATTTGAGTATCTTGTGAGGCGTATACGTGAGTATTATCGAATATATTTTTTTAAATTTTATTTGTACACGGCCAAATATATTATATTAATAATTTATAAAATAATCAATAATTTATTAAATTAACTTAAAATAAGTAATATATGATAGTTGTTAATTTAGGGGCTATTGTAAACTGTATTGATTTAGTTATTACTATATGTTAAGTTTAGTATAAATACTTTAAATTACACGTCATAGGTACACTAAAAAAAAAGTAGCATTCATTAGACACAATCATTTTCTTTGTTTAACACGCGCGAGCGTATCACAGTTGTGCGTGACCAATTCCATATTCGTATTAAGTTAAATTACCCATTATTCTGCGTTTCGACGATTGTATGGCGTATAAATTGTTATTATGTTTTATTAAAATTGGAAATTTTCGGTTTAGAAACGTTCTATATATCTAAATACGACTACGCAAATTATGTGGCGAGTCGTCCAAATGTTCAGTGCGTGTGACACTTTTCGGTTACGGAAGTTTTAACTAATAAATGTCATGGGTGTTATACTGGTAATTAACATATCTGTTCTGAGCGCCAGACGTTATGGAAAAATAAAAAAAAAATAGTTCTAATAATAGTAATCTTATTTCTTGTGTTTCAATCGGAGCAGATTCAACGAAACAACGTCTCTGTATGCCGAAATAGTATATTACATATAATGCAGCAAGGCGTCTTAACAACTACACAATAATTTTTTGTTTAAATTATTGGATTTGAATTTTATTATTGTAAATAAATACGGTTAGAGATTTAAATGTCTTAAACTTCTCAATTTTCTTTTATTACAATATAACTATTTTGTAGATAAAATATGAGGCTTCCATATAGGCTATCTACATTTACATAAGTATAGAGAGAACCTTGCAATAGTACATTGAAACTATAATATTAATCTTGGTTTATTTATTAACTGTTGTCAAATTGTTGACATAAATTAACTTTATTATATTCGTACTATTTTAAAAGATGTTAAATGGGATAGGTTAAAATTAAAATTAAAAACATAATTTAAAAAGCTAGACAAGTGGGTACCGCTCTGCTGTACATTAGGTGTCGAGTGGGTCATTATCATGAGTATGTTAAATTTTAATTCAATGATATATGATTAAATACGAAAAACAATTCTATGTGGAGGTCTGTCATCCCAGTGAGTATATTGAGAAGGGGGAAGGATTGCTCTCCCCGAAATCTATTGTTAGTACGTGCCAATCAATATATTAAATGAATTTTTGAGAATCTCCCACGAAAATTGGATTTTTCTTTGATTTAATTATAATATTTTAGTTTTCATAATTTATTATTAGAATAAAGTTAATTTATAATATTAATTCAATAAATTTTTTTTTTTATAATTTTCGTGATTATTTTAATTTTAACAACATTCTAATTATAAACGTTTATAAATAATATTTTTGACTAGATTTTCGTTATATTTTAATTACAAAATTAATAAATTTTGATGAGTTTTGTTAAATTTTTTAAAAAATTTTTGAGTTCCATCAAAAAAACAAAATCAATTTTCTCGAAAATGTTTAATTTACTTTAAGAAATTTTTTACTTTTGAGCCTCCGAAAAATTGACTAGATCAAATTTCCTAGAAAGTAAGAAACCACCCTTTTTTGAAAATCGATACAAATATCGATAAATATTTGTTAGCTGAAGCTGATTATTAATATTTTCTATTATCTATATCATTGTTTGTCATTGTAGACTAGGTATGTTACGCATTGAATTACATATATTACTTATATATTATGTTCACGAATAGGCGTTACACAGGTATACCATATACATATATGAATGATTAAATTGTTAATACCTATAATTGAAAATATGTGATTTAAGATTTTTGATTAATAAAACAAACAAATTGCCTTGATTGATTCTTAAATGTAGGTCTATAGCTACCTTATACAGGAAAATATAGTGTCATTCATGAATATTAAACTATTAAAGACATTATCTAATTTCCACAATCCATGGTGTTATACATTTATCATTAATTAATATTATGACGTTATGATTTACAAATATTTAACTGTTTTGTAATAAATAATAATACATTCATGTGTGATAATTGATAACTGTTATAAAAATTAAAAAGCGTTTAGTTTTACAAAGTATAAATTTTTCCATTCAGTACCTACACGTTTTGTGTTGTACAGTCATTATTTATAATATATTATATAATATGTTAAATGAAAAAGTCGATAAAATATCCATTATGCATACAAATCATAATCATCTGGTCAAACTACCAAATTCAAAGAATCAAATTGTATCAGATATTTGCGGATAAAAGAGATAACGCCAAAATATCATATTTTAATTTTGTTTTCATTAATAAGTGGTATACGATATACGAGTAATATAATGGTATTATGAAAACTGAAAAGTATACATATACATGTACCGTATGTTATTTTTGACTATAGCTGAAAAAATATATTAGCTTGTGTATTTTCATATAAGAGTCAAAGGATTGAATTGATTTATGCAGTATTCTGCGAGAAACGACTGAAACTCGATCACATAGCAAAGCGAAATTGGCTTTTATATATGTGATTTGTAATGTGGTTATCTCATGGAGAAACACGTACATATCATAAAAGTATAATGATGTGCTGGTATAGAGATTGGCTATTTTTGAGTATAGGTAGGTACATACATTTTTGCTTTCTACTGGGAATAATCCATAATTGATTCGAACGAGAGCGAATTTTTTTACTGAAACATCGAGCTGATGGAGTTAATAATATATTGCTTTATAAATATTGTGTTGTTTTACGACGACCGTTAGTTCGGTGTAATGAACTTTATGTATGTACGTACATTATGACTATTATGTACGTGTTCGTCTATTATTCTACCATTAAATGTGTACACTCGTCTGGTTATCATAAAAGTGCTGAGCGCGTTTAAAATAATGTGTTCCTGTAACATCACGCGTCAGATCGATCTATAGTTATTATAGTTATTACGGTGTAATGAAAACCCGATTAGGTTGTTTAGTGTTTGAGAATAATCAATAACGTGGCTATATAAATGAAAAATAAAAAAAATTTCTGCCTAATGCTTTCTGGTGAGCGGTCTAGTCCTTTATTGCTCTGGAAAATATCTCTTTCTATGTATAGATAAATTAGAAACAAATGTTATTTTTTTTTTTAATTTGTATTAAAAGTTTTAATTTTTTTAAAATAGGTTGACAAATGCTGCGCTTAAGAATAAAAGTCGATTCCAATTCAAAATTAATATTTAGGTCTTTGATAGGAGAAAGATACTATTTTTTAAGTGTTGCAATTTCATAAGTAAAAGCATTTTTTTTAATGAGTTACAAGTAAAGTATGGTAAAAAACCTGTCATTTAATAATGTTCAGAGATATAGTTAGTTTTACTTTGCAATTTGACAGTCAAGTTTCTCATCCATCATCAGCCACCTGTGATTTTTAATCGTAGATTTATATTCTCGGCTGCGATTTATCGGTCTGATAAATGATAATAATAAATTGTCACTAACAGGATAACGTCACATCCTTACCGCATGACGTATACGCATTATAACCTTATATTATATTTGGCGTAGAAGACCGTTACTCGTTGGGAGGTTTTCAATAATCAAGGCGCAATGTTTTATACTACTACTCTTCGGTGTAGTATATATTATTTAACGATAGCGACTATATAACGTCCGCACGGCGACGGCGTATACTATCTTTAGTGGCTAAATCCCTCTTGGTTGTAAACATAGAACAAATACCTAGGTGTTAAAAAATCACGTGTGTGTCTTCGTGCAAACGAAAGATAAAAATTTTATATTATTGCTTTTTAATGCATTTATATACACTATACGTCGGACGTCGTAATGTATATATTGACAAACAACCCGCGAGCCACTAATGATTTACATTTACCCATCTTTATCTTTCGTGACCGTGGCGTGTGACATTACGTAATCATTGCAGTGTTTTCGGCGAATCTTCCGCTTGTCTATTATAATAATACAATAAATATTGTTTATGTATATATAATGGGTACCTATTACCTTAGTGTATACACGCAGTCGTTTAACTCGTTTATGAAATCTTATTATGCAATGTCGTTATTTGTCACACACCTATAATATGTGCCGTATGGGTAATTAGTGTGTATTAAACAAATGATCCGAACATTAGCGGATACCCATTATATACAACTACCCGTTTACTATACCTCTATAGAATCATATTATAATGAGAGACGTATTTAAGTCGCCGGCCAAGAACCTGACCCCGTGTCCCCCAAGTTAGGTTAAAGTGGGGGGGCTACAAGCATTCTTATCAATAATGTCGTTATAACTTGTGATATTAAAGCAGTCGACATACACAATACTTACGCAATTGTCAATGAAAATTAATATTTAAAATTGTTTAGAATGAGTGAAATTCAAAATACCAAAATGGTTATGGTAAAAATGACAATTCGACCCAAAAAAACCCTCAACAAAATAGTGTTGTGATGGTTTATTTTGAATATCGCACACGTACTTACATATAAAATATAATAAGCTGTAATATTTCAAGTAGTATATTACACCGTGTTCGTCAGTCTCGTGGATATATGTGTAGATGTCGTTTGTGTTGCCTACCCGTATGGTTCACATAATACAGTTGACGCGTGCTACAAAAAATATTATTTCAATAACCTATAATATTATTGTTATCAGATATTGTAGACGAGATGCGTAACGGTTGTGTCATTATGGTAAATACGAATAATGAAGAATAGAAAGAACAGAAAACTAAGAGACTTTGCCCAAGAATTAAAATTAAAGAACCAACAGTGATTGAGTATTTAAAAAATATATTCAAGAGTAGCTAAGCTACTACCATTAATTTTAGATCAAAAGACTTAGAGTAGTATTGATAAAATTTAACTTAACTTACAATTTCTAATTTTAATCGTGAAAAAAATTTGAGTTCGACAATAAAATGTCTTTAGATCATAATATGGATCAATGAAACACTGAAAAAATGTGATTTTATTTATTTTTGAACTGTAATTTAAACAAACTTGAAAATATGGATTTTATCAAATCATAATTGTAATTAAACTAAAAATTAAAAATGTAAAGTGTTTCGGAAGATCTTTAGACATTTTTCTGTTCAATTCCATTTTTTTTTTATCAAAGTTAAAATCGGACAACGTAAATTAACTTTAATTTTGCTGAAAATGTAGGTTTTTTCAACTAAAGGAGTATTTTAGTAAAACAGTGTAGTTTTCTGGTACCCGCATTGAATTCCACTCACACAAATAGTTTACTACTTAAGTACCTACTAGCTACTAACACATAGATCCCGAGACAATGTTGACGAGAGATTAAAATTGCCTAACTGTTGCCCCTCAAATACAAACCATAGCGAGGGGCCTCTTAAACTAGTTTTTCGTTTTGACGTGTTGCAGATACGTTCTTAATAATATACACTACCTATGCCAATAATATACGATAAAATTGGATTTGCGCGCAAAACTTTGTTAGAAATTACATTAATTTTGTAAACGTATATGTTCGCTGTAACGATACACAATATATTATAATATTATAACGTGAGCAGTAATATTTTTCTAATAACGGTCTACAATATTTCAGTACATAATATTATATTATAATACCTGTATACACGCCACCGACGAGAAGCCAGTTATAGTATGTTATTACAAACAACGTACCCGTACCATCCATTACGAAATGAAAAGCCCGAGTACGAGTGGTTCTGCGTGTAGGTATCAATTATTGTTATTATTATTAGCGGTCATATTTTCGCAACTCATAATTGCGACCAGTAATAATAATTATTATTAGGTATAAAATAATATAATAGGCATGCGTGGTACGAACACGAATCACGAACGGTTTTGTCGCGAGAATTGGAAATCGTTGTACTAACATTATTTTACTGACACCGTTTGAATTTGCAATTTATAATTTTTTCGATCGAAATTTTAAATGTCTATAATAGTATCCATATTATATTATTACTGCAATCATACCGCACCGTTCTGAAGTCCTGACATGTATAATATTTTATTATGTGTAGTGTGTACCAACAATATTACAATATGTACACCGAATCTCAAATCTAGTATTAGTATTCAATGTATACAATTACCAATAAATAGTAGGGAATAATACTTACACACAGACGAATAATTGAACGTTAGCCATACACAAATAATTATAAGGTAAACGCTGGACCCGTGGTATTATATAACCCGCGGGTGGCTCATTTTGATAATATTTATAAACGTATTTAATATTATTATAGGCTACTTGTATATTTATTATGCATTTAAATTGCATATAGATGATGGTTATATAATATCCAAAAACGATGATAAATAATAATAGGTATTTGATATATTATAAAGATGAACTCACTTGCGCTGCTGTTAATGAACCCAGGATATATGTCGTTTAAACTGTTCGCCGCATCACTGGACATAACTGAAACATAAAAACCACAACATTTAATTTTAATTTTTTATGATGACTTTGACGTATATGAAGTTGATAACGCGCCGAACATTGGACAGACACTTATAACTAATAAGTAATAACTACGTTAAAGTTCGATCGTTCGGTGAATTGTGCAAAAACCTAATATCAACGAATGTATAGTTCGACGTTTAAACGTTTAGCATTTTGTATTCTAATTTTTTATACCTCGTTGTATAGGTTTACTGTGGACGTTCGGACGTTGACGAATGTATGACAATATAGAATACAATAATATCGTTTTCATTTGTATAAGCTACGCACTTTATATCTATCTCCTGTTGTAGACATATTATAGTATTTACTAAACTTACGCGCGGTCGACTGCTACGAAAATTCATTCATCCTTATTAATATAGTATATAACGATAATTTAATAACGATATTATGTAGGCACCTATTATTATAATATTATGTCATGCATGTTAATTGTTTTGTTTTTTTGGCATTGATTTCTTAAGTATATTTAATTTCGTAAATTATACCAATCAATTAATGTTTTTGATGTGCTATACTAATTTGTTTATTAAACGCTAATTTAGCATTTATAATTAGACGTCCAACTGTCCAAGTGTCTTGTAACAAGCATTTTGTTAAGACCATTTTACATAATGGCACACTTGGATAATGTATCGTTAAAAAAGGTTCATTCGTATAACATACTGCATTAGAGTAACCTTTCGCACGACCTCGCAGTTCCCGATGCATAATATATTAATATATATTATAATATTATGCAGTACAGTGTAATGGCGTAAATAATAATGTTTCACTCAATATTGTGTTATTATATATCTTTACGATAACTATATTACGGTATCCATCCATACTAAGATGATGATAATTGATAATTAATCTTGGTATTTATAAAATAAATAATAATTAACATATCTTTTAGTATTTATAACCTAAAGGTATATTTCATATTATCAACAAAAGATAACAAAGGTAACACTTAATACGAATTATTATTACATGGATAGTTATTTGAATATTAAATGAACTATGGAGGTAACATCCGTCGAACTAATATATTGTATATTTTTTATAGTGATTAGTATTTAGTAGTTAGTTACTAATTAGTAATTATTTATTATAATAAACTTACGCTGAAAGAAAGCTACACGAACAATATAACATAAAATGTTTAAATTATCAACAAAGATTAGTACAGCAATTATTTAAAATTATTTAATGAATAACATTATTTTCTACATTTATAAAATTTATCTTTTTTATAATTGTGCACTGTATAACCACCAATTATAAAAGAGGTCTATAAGAGTTAAATGACCGTTGGTTTTATAAGCTGTTTAGTTTAAGATTGCTAAGCTATTAAACAATTATATATTATAAACTCTACAAACATCACTAAATTTTCTGATTTAATGAATAAAAAAAACTAAAGAAAGAAGATATAACACTAGAAAATGAATGAAAAATAACACACGCATCTATACATCACTAGTCAGCACTCATAAGTTTACATTTTTTAAATTCCATACTACATTAACCACTAGGCATTAATATACTTAAAAGTAAATTAATTTTATACTCCATTACTATAAAAGGAACTTTTAATTATTCTTATTTAGATTCCGCGCTGAGTAAATTATTGTATTATTTAGGCTTTGCCTAATACAGTTTTTATTTTGTTTTGATATATGATTTAATACCGAAGTGTTTTCAATAGAAGGCCTCTATGCCTACTTCATTCACCCACAATCAAATCAATATCTTTACATACACTTACACTTATTGATATATAATATTATTTTATAGATTGTGTGAATAAAAAGATTAAAGTTCAAATAATATTATTTAAAGTAGTTGGTCTTGGTATTATAATCGAAATATAATTATTTTGACATTAATTTATTCGTTATTGTAAAACAATAAATTTGTTAAAGATAAGTATGATTGTAAGACGTTGAAATATGAATCATTTATTGCTAATTAATTTCTGAATTTCATATATGATACGAGATTATCCAAGAAATTATATTTGCATCTTTATTATTTTTTTAAATTAATATTCTTTTTTTTACATATTTTTTCAACTTTAATTATTGTTAAATAGGAATACTAGTAGTATTATGTTTTTACGTTCATTATACACATAAGTACAGCCGTAAAATATACAAACAGTTAATTAATTAACAATTAATTTACATATTTCTCGTTGGATAAATATAATTCGAAGTGTCCTATATATCAATTATACGCACCTAAATGATATTTTATTGAATCTATGATGGTGTTTTATTATTGGTATAAGTTGTTGGTGTTGTATCAATACAATAGTATACACCTTATATTAAAACGAATAAGTTTCCTTTAATTGCGCCTACGATATGACCTTCAATATTCGTAATAATCGTTTAAAAAAAAGTAATAATAATAATAATTCTTATATAATGTTTACGAGTATTACACGCGTTATAAATAAATTAAAATAACTCATATTCACGTTAAACACATACGGCACATATATGTGTATTGTAAATTTATTATATATGTATGTATTAAACAATGCGCTGTCGATGCAATTTTTACATTAACATTGATGTGATATTAATCTGAATTTTTTCTCAACAACAAACGTTAATTTATTATAATAGTTCTGAAATGCGTTTGATATGAAAATACATTTTTTTTTTTAATGTAGTTTTTTTCAACAACGAACACCATTGCTATGTCATATAATTAGTTTTTTTTCGTATTGTTATATTTGTAGATTACAATAAAGCTCGTGTATCGAGGTGGATCTCCTTTTGTGTGCAGTGAATATGTTTTATTCTGCGCCGGAGAAATAAAAAATGCAAATCATTTCAATTTGTAAAAACTGACGTCATATTGATTAATTGAGTTCTCTAGGTTAAGGATTTATTAAAATGCCCATGATTTGTGGTGAAATTAAAAATATTAAGAGTAAACAAAGATATATCCCAACTATTTATACATTTCAAAATCAACAGAACATGATTTTCAACTCTCATTATAAGGATTTATTTCTTACAGTAGTTCTGCAATTCGGAAATGTCATAAATTACTTGTCATATGAATGTATACGTAATATTATATTATAATAGACATATTTTTATAATAATAAGGAAGACGATTTTTGATAACGACTTTTATTGTTCAGGAAGTTTTGATTTAGCGTGTATAACACAGTTTTACGAATACAATAATGTGTACATCGTCTTATAAAATATTAATATTTTTTTCAAGGACGCGAACAATTAATGACATACCTACAACTTACGTGGTTTAATTGCTCTCGCTGTATTATAAAACTAGAGTCTTAAATGTTCGTAACAATTGAAATTTATAGTTTGGGGTTTTGACAATCGAACGATTTTATTAGCTTCTTTTATTTTCAACAAATATCAATTTTTACGGTATTAACTTACAGTGGTAAATATCTTCCGCGACATTAAAGATGGCTAAAACTAGAATATATTATAAATTATAATAACCTTGTTTTGTAAAATATTGACTCTTAAAAAAAGCTAATAAAATTTTTTTTAGTTGTTATACCATGTAATAATTTGATTGCATAAAGGTAAAAATAAGAATAATAAGTACTTTTCAAAAAAAAAAAAAAAATAATGAATTTTATAGGTATATAGTTCATTATTTTTTTTCTATCTTTTTTACCTATCTGTAGTGTTACAAATATATTTTCATATTAGTTAATTAACCATGTTTTACTTGTTTATTTGTTTGAAATTGATGTTTAATACTAAGAGAAAACCAAAAAATGGCAGTTATTGAAAATCATAATTAGATATTATGTAATAAAACGCACATAGTATTTTTTTCTAGTACAAAACATGTAAAAAATAATAATGCCTACTATATTTTTGAAAGTTTCAAGTTCACTTATAACGAGTCTGAAAGATAATCTAAATATCTTACTAATCTAGTAAAATATTAATAATAAACATTAATTTTTTCACACGTGTATAAGTATAATTATAATTTGTATTTTTATTTGAAAATAATTTATTATTTTAATGTTGATTATTAGTTTTGTTTCAAATTGGCTTATATGATTATTACTAGAAGCACTTTAAAATAAATATTAAATATTTGAACAAATATATTCGTTGCTTTGAAATTTGAAAACATATTTAGTGTTTATTATCTTGAATCTTGTAAATAATATTAAATCTCTGTTGAAAATAATTGATAAGGTTATCGAATTTTTATTATTTTACTATTTGTCTTAATTTTAGAATTGTGGGTGAATAATTCTGCAAGGACATACAAACATAATATAAAGAAGGTATTTTTGTTTTAAAACAACAGGGTGACTGTAGTGACCTATAGTGCTATTCGGATAATAGTATTTTTAATTAAATTAGAAGGCATGCATTCAAATCTATTGTTTTGATTTTTTTAATTTATAACAAATGAGTGAAGTATAGTAAAACATAAATAAAATAAATACTACAATAATTCAAAATTGATCTATTAAGATTGTGCGAAGGAAGTGATTTTAACTGTCATCAGAAAGCCAAGAAAGATAGGGATAGACATGAGAACTGTTTAATTAATTTCAATTTGATTAATTATCAGACAGAAGTCACGCAGTTATGCTATGTCCTTGTAATAGTTTAATAGCGGTTTAACGATGTACCAGTGTTTCGCAATCCAACCCTATGCGATATAGTATTTAGAAAATATGCTGATGGTTATATTTAGAGTAAAATAAAATAAATATATTAAAACAAATGTTTGACTTTAAAACTAGTAATTATAAATGTAATATTAGTATAATTTATAAAGATTAATTATAATGAAAAAAAAATTAACTAATTAAATGTTTTAGTTTTTACTATGTTATATACGAGTACAGTATATCAATATGATGAATTAATAATTAAACACATGTATACATTTTTTATTCCTTGTTTTTTATATTTTATAAAAAATTGTATTTTTTAAATGGGTATACAAATTACAAATATTCATAAAATATTTACTATAGTTTTTTTCCTGTCTATATATTATAATGCTATCAGAGTACTTTCAGCCTACATATGATGCTATTATAGACTTATTGTCTTATATATTAAATATAAGCATTAAATTTCCTTGAACTAACTATACCTAATAAAAATCATATTTTTTTTAAACACCTCTATAATAGGTTTACAAGATTGTCAATTGAAAATTTGATAACAGAAATAAAACATCAAGTGGATGCGTATAAGGTTGAATTAAATTATTTTTTTCACTTTACATTTTAATGATGACAATTTACAACAAAAGTATTATGTTTTAAATTAATTAATAATAACAAATAATTAAGTGGGTCAGTGATTTCGAGTTTGGAACTTTGTTCAAGGCATTTTTAACATTAAAATTAAATCTTGTATTATGATCTAAAAAGCAATAATCGTTTAATGTTTAAATGGTTGAGCATTTACAGAAATAATTGTCCCTGAAATTTTAGCGCAAAAAAAATTAAAATTTAATTAATTATAAATGTATTTATAAGATGAAATATTTCAATGACTATATTATACAACTGATAAACTGTGTCAATAAAAAAATGAATAGACTAAAAAAGTAAAATATTCTCGTGAAGGCTTCTTGATAAATTAACATACGATTTTATCATTTTTCTTCAAAATTCTACATTATTATCCAGAACATGTATATTATACGACATAAGTTGTATCACATAATCTATAAAAGAGAATATCGGTAAATTTAAATCACTGGAAATTTAAAGTTTATTAATATATGATGATTATATCTTATATACTCGTATTGACTGTTATGTTCATTTTATTTTTGTACCAGTTGGATATATTATTTATTACTTTATCATTAAAAATAATGATACTCTTGTGGAAAATAATAAAAGTTCGCTTGTTTTTAAATTTATCAAATGATCTTTATCGAGTAATCAACCCTGACGAAAACCGACTTCTGCATATTATAACATATATGATGTGCTACTATATTTTCAGTTGTCCATATTACATTTTATAAAGTGAGCACAATGCACAAATGTTGACTTCCCTCTGTTTTAAATTATAATTTATTGTATGTTACAACACGCATAATTTTTTTTCTAAAAAGCATTATGTGCTAGATTATTAATGTTCTGTGTACGTTTGAATAATTACTAATTATAGTCATTAAAATATTTATATAGGTGCTAGTGGCATATAAATAGATTTTTTTTCAAATTACAATTTTAGACATGTGTAGAGTAGGCAAAAAATAATCATTTTATTTGCCTTCCCCTCCCTCCCGCGGGGAATAAAATACTCAAAGGTACGCCATTGTACGCCGCGACTATAAGGATTTGTAAAACATACATCGCGACGACTGTTTCGTGTCATTCGCGTTATGAAATCGACTATAATATTATACTTTATTATGCATGACATATATGATAATACACTATATGCTATATACGGTGTAGTGTGTACAAGTAAATATTGTAAGAACTAAGAGTATGTATGTATAATGTATTATGTATATTCACTCGAGATGACTTATAATATATCTCGTCGCGTTTGAAGAACAAAAAATACGACCGTAATAAAAAAAAAGAAAAATGAGTAAATATTTTAAAACCACGATTTTTTTTTTTACCGCGAAAATAACGACTCCAAGCGGTAAATCCGTCAAGTCGCTGTCACAGATAACAGCGCAATTGTTTGTTTATTTATTTTTTTTTATTAATAAAGCGCGCACTGCAGCTGATACTACTGCACGTCCCGAATATATATACGCATATAGGTATAGGTACATACGATCATTGCTGCAGAAAATGTCATCGTTATCATCGCAGTTAGGTATATATATGTTCGCGTGCATATAGGTGTACCTACTCGCCGTGTATATCGAGTATAGAACCGAGTGGTGTTCGCATACTCTGCATCGGCTTATGTACATATTTTAATTATACACATATACCAACCATTCTTCTTCGCATATACAAATCTAATTATTGTCGTGTGTCAACATCGCGGTCGCGGTTAGCCGGCGTAGTTGTGTAATTATTATATACATAATTATTCTAAAGACGGAGACGAATGTTTTCGCGAAACGTCTCCGCAAGACGTCAGACGCGCGTATATATAGCTGTGCACGTGTGAGTATAATATATACCACGTATATGTGTATATATTATTATAATATGTGTGTGTGTGTGTGTGTGTTACGAGCGTAAAATCGGAGGACGATCTCGGAGCACGACGTTGCTCAAGAGTTATTATATATATATATATATATACATAATATACGCGTTAGGTATAGAATATTATGATATGACGGTGATGATATACTGCAGGAAAAACATTGACGTTTTTCGCACAAACGGCCGAGGAACCGTAGTCGTCGTCGTCGTCGTCGTCAAGGACGCGGCGGCGTTTCACAAAGAGACGTAGGTACACGAGAGCCGGAGGATAACAATAATGGGTACCCCCCCAAAAAAAAAATAATATAAAAAATAATATTATACTATTATGATGGCGAAGACGAGATGAAAAACCGCGGAGACGACGGCCGCAGGACGAACAATAACATGTCGAACATGCGCGTTATCTGCGAGTGTGTGCGCATGTTTGTGTGTTGCATAAGACTTTATATAATAATAATAATATCGTATACGTATTGTACCGTACACCCATCGGGCTATAGATACCTATGCGGACGGCCGATGAGCTTTAACACGTGTGCTCGCGATAAACGATAGTTATTATTATTATATTATGGTTGTTGTTGTTGTTATTGTTATTGTCGCACAACATACTTAATGACGACGACGACGGCGATGATTATTATTATTTTTTCATTACTCCGTCGTCTATATTATATTATTATAATATACCTAGGCACCCAGCGCTATTATAATAATATATTATGCGCGGCACATCATCATCATATTATATTGTTGTACGGATCGACGATCCGCATTCCACAAACGGCCCGAGTCCCGTCAACGATATTATTACAATACGTCGCGATTTAAGAGACGCGAGACGACGCGCACGCGACTGTCTGTCAGTCAGACGCGCTGATGGAAATCGACGTTTTCCTAATTCATATAGTGACGACAATGACGTATTGACGAAGGTGAAGCGAAGTCATTAAGGACAAATTTCGTTCGACGACGTATAATTTACACAAAATTACAGTATATATTAATATTATAAACGTAAAATGTCATTATGCACTCTCCCGGATTGACGGGTATACTACCTCGTCAATTTGATTTCACCCGTGTCAGCTTTATAGATCGGCGGCGTATTCATTAAAATAAATAACGAAAATATTCATAAAACGTCTGACCATAAATTATAATATTACTATAGTGTAGTCGATCGTCGATGAACTACTGACGAAACATTTCGAAATCAACTATCAAACGTAATACAAGTAAATATACTCACTGAAATCGATGATAATACGTTCATTTACGTATAATATATTTATATGTGATGTTTAAGTTAAACACTGTTTACACGGACAGAAAAAAAACAATTGCACCACGATTTTAATTACTATGATAACTTCTATATTTGTGTATTACCAACAAGCAATTGCTAATTGTGTGTTAAAATTAGTAATTATAAGTAAAAAAAAAAAACGCAATATATTAAGTTAAATTTACAGCTATAAATTAACAAATAATAATAATAATAATAATAATTAATAACCATCAAGAAATGCGTGATTCAAAGTAAACCAATAATCATTATATTATTGAATCTTGAATGAACGACCCTCATAAAAACAAGTTTCGAACTGTGGTAACATACAATTTTTGCAAATTGCAGATAAATTTACCACACAGTGTACCACTACCTATAATGTGAATAAGGATAAGTTGATTATTTAAGGATACAAATAAGAATTCTTCGAAAGTTGAGCAAGTTCAACATAATAATTGTTTTAAATCTATGAAGCTCAAGGTATTTGAGTTTTAATACAAGCGATTTAAGCGGATAAGTAAACGATTATATAAATAATTAAGTTAGAAAATTAAGTAATAACTACCAATGAAGGAATTTCCTGTATAGTTATTTTTTATGATTTTTATTTTTACAATTATTATATTAAATCAAAGAAATAAAAATAAGAAATATGTTTAATAATATTTTTTTTCTATTTACTTATTCAACGTATTTCTCGTGTTGACGGTACTCAGGGAGCTAATATTAACAATTCTACAATAGATTATGATATGCTTATATCTTGCTATAACTGGATTATAAAAACATGTTTAAAATGTAATATAAGTATAATAAATTACTTGATATAATGATATAAAAATTTAGATTAAAACTTATAATAGTATTTATTCTGCTTTCATATTCTATTAGTATAATTGTATTTCTTTGTAATAACTATTTAAGATTTTTTTTTAATTCAACTTAATATATTGATTACATTTTAATATTATATATTTAACTGAAATTATTAAAAAAAAATTTTAAGGAGTATCTTATAAGATATCTTTAAAAACACAACACACACGATTTTATTAATTAATCTTGATGCCACAACAAGAACATGCTGGATATTTTAGATTTTAGTCTATCCATATTCCATAGTACTCAGTCAATAATCTATCTCAGTATCTTACTTTACAAATTATATCATATGATACGATTCACTTGAATATAAATGTGAATTCAGGTGATCAGTTGATATTTTTTATAAGTTTTCAATAATTCTGGCAAATAAATCTGTCTGGAGACAATCTAGATTTGTTCATGCTTAAATGCACAGACCATATAAACAGAAACACAACATTTTCTCTCGTAGGTCAATACATATACTACCGTAAGATAAACACTGAACATTTTAGATAGAAAATACAAATAAATACTGTTAAATCATCACATGTACTCGTACGTTTAACATTATTGAAAAATGACTCGCCATCATTTCAATTGCAAAGAGCAGATGTCATCCATTGTGACACAAGTCAAATATTTAAAACCCACACCTTAAAGCAAAATGTAAAGTACTTAACAATAGGTTTCATGTGTGAACATATTACGTCCTATTTTTAAATCAAATTTATATAAAATCAATATTATACAAATCTCGATTACAGTCATGAAGAAATACGTGACGATTTAATTGGTTGGTGTATTTTATTTAACAGCTTTAATATGAAAAAAACAACGTTGTTTACGTGCCATTGCGGCACAAACTACTTGCGTATTATTGTTCAAGAATTCAAGATACTTAATACTAATATACGAATATAATAACTTTAGTATCACCGATCTTTATCGTGGCTTTAAAAATAAATGTTTCTATTGTTCGTCCTAAATATTAGACGACTAAAAGCTGCCACGAGTAAACAAGTGGGTATACCTTTAAGAATAGATATACCTTTTTATTGCTTAATGTCGTCATTCTTCAACTAGCTTACGGTCAAAAAACGCGATCTATTAAGATTCTGATCGAAAAATAGAGTAATCTTATTCTGTTATCATAATTATTACTATGTGGTATATTAATGTAATTTTTTAGAATACGAGAAAAATACATTATTTTACTTTGATCATAATAATTAATTCTAGTAACGTTAAATTAAAAATATGACGGAATATTCAATTTAATATATAAATATACACGTATGATAATAATGAGTATTTTGAACCGTTATATTTCCTACTTTTTTTTATAATAATCAGAGTAATAGTTTAAGAACCGTAATGAGCATCTTTCCGTCTATATCATATCGATAATTAGTAATAAATTAAGTATCAATATGTTATGCACCTATAGAAATATATATTGACAACACGTTGCAAAAAAAAAGTTGTTCTTCTTAAAATGTTTATTAAGTATGCTATCTATATATATATCTATATGTACATGCAGTAATACACATCATGATGTTAAGATATGCTATAAATATAGTATGGTTTTTTTTTTAAATAATTTTAATTAAAATTTTAATATAACATAATGTAATCAAGTATTATTAACTATTATTATGACATTTTACTGATCGCGTCACACACATCAAAAAATAAAATATTTAAAAAAAACCATAAACGATATTTAAACACTCAGAATATTATATAAGCTTACCTTCCCTCTCGAACCTGGTTATTGGATCCATGGTTTCGGACTTTCGATTCACTACTGATATAATATAATTGTGTCTGATGCGTATATTCGCGAGTTTGTTGCGTAGTCGCGTAGGCGACTCTTGATTGAACGCGACGTTAAAAATGATCATGAATAATATTGCCCGTACACGCAGTGTGTTTTTTACCGTATGATTAAAATCATCAGTGACTCCGGAAAAAAAAATAATATAAGATCGAAAACAATGAGTCCGTTGAATATAGTGTCAGCCTCGGGGGTTGACCGTCCTTTGTTTATCCTTAATAAAAACGCGACTAGAAACCTTCGGAAGTAATAAGTCGTCTAGATACATTTCTAGCATGATGTTCTAATATATATCCCAAAACATTTTCTAGATTATTCAATATTTTAAATATTTTATAAAATAATTAAAAATATATTTATAATATTTGTTATAGTTAAAATTCAATGGTAAGTTGTGGAAGATATTTAAAACAGAGTTATATTTAAGAGTATCTATTCTAGCAATTGTTTAAAAAAAAAAAAAAAAAATGTTTTTCTCGTATTTGATGTCAATCGATGGTATTATTCGTTTATAAGGAATGTGCTTATTGGGCGTTTCTAAAATAAAATATTATGTTTTAGGTATTTAATATGAAATCTTAATAAGATATTATTTTATATCATAAATTATACTGCATTAGTTCAGATTAAATCACGACACATTTTTTATTATATTTGTTTTATTTAAAAATTATTACATACAAAATATATAATACGTATATATAATATGTATAATACGGAAATGACGGTCGGTGGTATAGATTATTAAAGAAGCTTAAAAAACATGTGATAGAGAAATTCTTTGAACTCTTTGAAATTGAATAATATATACAATGAATAACAAATGACTTGGATCAATTTTAGGTTTCGATTTCTAGGAAATATATCCATTGCCCTAACCAATGTGATTAGTTTTCAATGACAATATGCCTCTAAGTGGAACAAATTAATACCTCAATAGACGATAATAGAGTCCAATGATTGCGTATGAACCCTCCTAAGCTATAATCACTAACGAATTGGTAGAAATTTAATTTCAATATGTCTGAAAAGTAAATTAGGCTTTTGAAAATTTGAATAATATGCGGCGTATACTGAACAAATTCATTGAAATATAGTTATTAATTTTAAATATATTTTCTTCAAAATTCAAGGTTATTGAAACCTACTAAGTAAATATACCTATACTTAAGTAGACGTCTTATCGTGTATTATGCGTTTCACATTTACCCATTCAAACCCACATGTTTTTTAACCTGTGTATTTTACAACTTTGCATAATATGTCAGAAATATAATAAAATATACATCAATGTACAAGACATGTTCAATAGGTATCTTGATAATCTCACAAAGTATTGATTTACATAATAAATTAATGAACAGCTTGGTTATTAAAAAAAAAAAAAAAATCTGTTCACCTATAACTAACAATTACATTGGTTTTTATTTTATTAACACAAATAATATAAAATATAAATGGCTTATGAAGGCTTTTACTTTGCAAAATTTGTTGTTTTCCCATGCATTAATACATCTATAAGCCCAATTTAGATTGAAATAATATAGCGATTTGTTGTGTAAACATCTATATGTGTATACATTTTTCATAAATATAATAATATATCTAACTCAAATACTTAAAAAATAAACAATTTTAGTTACAAAAATATATACAGAAAAGTAAAAACATATAATGACGAATATATGGAATGATGATATTATATCATACATATATACTTATATATTTAATACTATAAACCTTATTTGTAAATACTAAAGGATCTATGACTTTGTATTTTTTCGATTCTATTAAACGTATTACTTATTTGCTCATCATACACTCGATTGCACTATAGTCACGGGATAGAGGACGAAGGAGAATAGTAAATATATAACTAACAATAACAGTGACTCGTTTGTGCCAACTGATGCGGTGCGATACGGATACATAGGATGAATTTATTTGATTAATCATTTTCAAGGACTCGCGACATTAAGACTTAATATTATAATATTCAATACCAAATCTCAGAAGTAAATCAAAGAAGAATATATCGCTGCGAGATCGAAAAATTCTGGTTTAGCGAAGGCGATACTGCAGGCGGTGACGGCAGTGACGGTCGAATGCAATTTATTACAATAATACTATTCGCTATGTCGTTGCCGGAAACCAGTGCCAAATTCGAGGGGGGTAGTAGTTTTCCGGGTTCATCCATCCCTCCTCACCCGGATATTTACCAGTCGATATGCACAAACACGTATACAATATTATTATCGGTCATAAACCTGTACCTAATAACGAAGAAAAATCCTCTCCACCACCGAAACCACTACAAACAACGTTACGTCTATACCCTGCGCCGAAAAGAAAATCGAGCGATCGACGTGTGACAGTCGTAGATATATGTACAGTATATATAGGCGTGTACCCAGAACGATTTTCAAGGGATGTTTTAATTTTATATATTTAATTATGACACGTGGGATGATGGGACGGATGGGTTATACACTTTCCACCGTAGTCATCAACCTTCATAATAAATTATTATTATTATTGTTTTATGTATTAATATAAAATATGAAAAAGAACCAATCGAAAACGTATTTTTCAGAAAACAAATCATATTGTAGTGGGTATATTATGTATCATAATTTATCATAATATCGATGTTGATAGATATAATCAGGCCATGCATAAATACGGCAGATTGTGGTGGTGAAGGTGGTGGGGGGAGTGTGTTTCATCAGTTCTTCATCGGCCAAAACACACTATGATCTATGCCACCGAGTTGTATATATCTACCGGTACAATGCGATCGCTTTTATCATTTTTGTCACCGCCATCGGTTATACTCGATGACCGCATCCGGCGATGACACGGTGTCGCGATAAAAATACGGCAGCGGCGGGTGTCATAATATTATAATACAATCGACCGACTGGCGCGGCTGAGGGATGAACGTGTACGAATTTTTTTTCTCGCCTGTTCAAAAAACACGTGGCGATCGATAAACACGGCACGTCGTAACGTCGTCATCGCCATCGCGTCGTATGGACGGCCACTGGGCCGTCGGACGCGCGTGTTGTACAAAACACCACTACGTTATTATAATAGTAATAACAATATTATCGTTGTACGTTTTGGCCGCGTAGAGAGGGAAAAACCGAAAAACCGTACGCCGCGATGTGCGTTCAACCGCCGCCGCCGCTTCACCGTCGACGTTGTCGCCGGCCGCCGCTGCAATCGATTTTGTCGGCGGCGGTGGCGGCGGCGGCGGCGGCGGCGGCGGTCGTTGCACGGGCAGCGTCTGGTCCGTCGCCGTAACGGCTGCAGCGTACTCGCGACTCGCGTTCCGCCGCCGCCGCACGTGGTAGCCAAGTAGGGGGGGCGCGCCGTCGGCTGCGCAGCACCCCGGCGCGCACGCAACAACCGCCGCCGCGGCACGACGCAGTGCACGCGCAGCCGGACGGCAGCGGACGCAAACCACCGCCACCGCCGCCGCTTCCTCCGTCGCCCGTGGTTGTCGTCGTTGTCGTCGTCGTCGTCGTCGTCGCCGTCGTCGTCGCCGCCGCCACCGCCACCGACGCCGCCACTGCCGCGGCACTGCCGCAGTCGTGTACCCCGGCACAGGTGGCCCGCGCGTCGTTTGGCCGCACAGCGACGGTTGGGTTGCAAAACATTTTCACGGCTGAACCATAAACGACGATCGCACACCCGCCGGCAGCAATATTAATCGGCGGCGGCGGCGGCGGCGGCGGCGGTAGCGACGGCGACGGACCAAAGACATCCCCACACAACAACAACCATAGCGCGACGACAGAAACGGCGACGGCGGCGGCGGCCCGGCGACGACGATAACATGGAGGAACAGTTGATCGCAGAGATCGAGCGGCGGCCCGTGCTGTACGACAGGAGCGTGCAGGCGTGCAAAAAGATGTCGGCCCGGGACGAAGCGTGGCGCGAAGTGGCCGAAATAATGAAGCAATCCGGTACGGCCCCGGCACATGATATATAATACACGTGCTACCCGCCAAATAAAATACAATCGCAATGCATTTATAATAATAACGTTGTTTTTCGTTTACAGAGGCCGAAGTGAAAAAACGGTGGAGAACGCTCCGGGATTCGTTCATGCGGTTCCACCGGCTGCAGCGGACGTTCGGGCCCAAGGGCAAGAAGAAGATGTGGATTTACTACAACGAAATGGCGTTTTTGATACCGCACATCGAGCCCAGAGAGTAATGATATATATATATATGCCCCAAATAGCTTCGTCGATGACGTTATTTTGTATGTTACTATCGTATTGACACTTTTCGTTTCAGCTACAAGATGTCGGGAGCCTTCGACGGCGCCGAGTTCAACGACGACTGCAACGCGGACATGGACAACAACAGCCGGACGGCCGCGGATACCCATCCCGCCGACATGGTGTCCATCGCGTCCGACATGTGTGAGGCCGAGCTGACGACGCCGCCAATCGGCAGCGCCGGGTGCCAGTGCTTCAACGGCATCGGTCTCCACGTGCAACAGGAACCATCGAACATGTTGATGATGGAACCGGTCGGCGGCGGCGTCAAGCGCAAGGGGTCAGACGACTCTTCGGACTCGGTCACCGACTCCGACGAACACTTCGCGCTCAGTTGCGTCGCATCGCTGCGCCGTCTGCCCATACGGAAAAACGCCGAAATGCGCATGAGGATCTTGCACATGCTTTACGAGGCCGAGTACGGCGAAGAACCCGTACTGCGATAGATCGTCGTGTTCGTCGCGTTGTCATCATATAATATTCACATTATTATTATTGTCATCCACAATGACTGTGACATTTTGTACATATTATTTTCTCGTTTACTATCAATTATTACTATTATATTATTATTATTATTATTTAGTACACCATTATTATATAATATATTCTTATGCTGTATCGATATATAGATGATATTATTATAGGTCAAAATCCATTTTACCTGTCTACATTGTGACTAATTTAAGTGATTTATTGTAATTAAATAAGAATAATAAAATAGTTTTTTTTTATGCGTAAATAACCATTTCGTTTTTATTTGTCGTGTTCATTACCCTCAGTAGTGTAACCATGAACATTATATTTCTATGAATTATAAAAGGATAATTCTGTTATGTGTAGTAATTATGTAGTCAGTGTTTAATTATGGTGAGGTATGCTTCTGGTCTACAGGTAAAAAAAAAAAAAAAAAAAAACCGATTAAATATTCGCATCATATAATTTTGTGCGTAGTCGCATAGACATAAATGTATCCTACATAATTTATTATTATATCGACGGTTGCACGACAAAAGGGGACAAGCGACGTATATCAAAGTTTTCAGGAGAGCAAAAAAGTGTCGGTTGTACCTGTGTTTTAGAATTCGCACATTATAACGGTGAATTCGATAACTCATTATAAATCGATCACACCGATGTACCGGTGATACATTATGATACATGTTTACATGTCTCCTCTACACAGAAATGTCGCTTATCCGCCCTTATATTAAAACATTAGCGATACCGAGCATTCGATTGCCGTAGTAATATATTACTGGTGTGCATAATGTATTCGATGTGTTATTGTGTTGCATGGTTTCATGTATTATATTGAACAGTATGATATTATGAAATTAAAACGAGACGTGCGATTTTTACAAATTCAATTTCATTTCTTTTATACATCAACTTTTAGTGTTTGGGAATCAAATAAAATTATATTTCAATCAATCGACTCGTACTGACTAATATATGACATAATTAAAATCATAAACGCTCGTAATCATGGCTTATAACAGCGTGCTCGTAATTCCAAATTTAAGCCTTTGAAATAATATTTTAACTTTCATATCGAGTAGGTACTTATAGTGAAAAATGTAACTTTCTTTCATCGGTCAAAATTTGAAATTAAATGACAGTTTATATTTTATTACTAAAATAATTTTTAAATAAATTGTAATTGTTTTTAATTTATGTATTCGTGGGAATTAATCAAAAATTTAGTTCGTTTCATTGCATTAGGTATACAGACGCATCTACTACATATAGTAGATAATTGATAAACAAATGATATAAATTGAATATGGGAATGAATAATTTTGTATTTACATTTTAGTATTTTACATAACAGATATTTTCGGTTTAATAAATAATAATACATGTGATGTATTGTTGTTATACAATATACATTCTATACAGAGTGTTTTACAATGTGTATCAGAACTGATTTTAACTGTGAGATAATGTGGATATTTCAATTGACTATATAATCGTCGTTGTTTGGAAATACTCAAACACTGTGTATATAAACGTATAAACGTATTTTTTACGAATCCAATTTATCGATTTGCCATATTGTTTTAGATACCACCGGGGATTTTAATATAGGGATGAATAGTAATTTAAATATAAAACCAAAATGAGAAATGACATAACGAGTAACCGTGTTTGGGACATAAAAGTTTTCTTTTAATCATTAATTTATGTTTATATTAATACTGCAGATGGCATATAATAATACATAGTTATAAACACGTATTTACCCATTTTACATTACGTAATTTATTATGTTCGCAATCTGATTTTTCTTTTTGTACACACGTGATTAGATTATAATGTTTGAATGGAGTTCGTTAATTAGTACGAGTATTAGTGTAGGTACTAGCAGTATACTACTGCAGTTAACAATAATAACAGTAATAATAATACATATTTCATACAATAGTTTTAATCTATGACACACGATGAACATTTTACGTATTTAATTTTTATCAATTTAAAATGCCTATATATTGCACATTTGTACAGATGTATATTATTATATCGAATTTTAATCAATAAAATTTAATGCACATCAAAATGTTTTTATGATTTCAAAAAATATTTTTATTGTCTAAGCTTATGATATGTGACTGCATTGTCTGTAAAGAAAAAATGGTAGGTATTTTATTTTAGTTTTAAATTTCGTTTTATATTTATTTTACTGACGAGTAATAGATAAATAAGTATTAAACGAAATTTAAAAATATAAATCTATTATCTATTACAGTGAACGCTATTGGCGGTTGCCATTCACCAGCGTAAAGCCCAACCGTACGTTTTAACATCTCTGAATGAATTGCATAATTTTAAATCATTTTCATTAATAATATTTGCGATGCCAAAACCATCGTCTACATAAAAATCGATTTTAAATGGATTCACACGCTTCAGGAAACATCATATGTACATCATCTGCTGATTTAAACAAACTACATCCTGTTGCTAAAAACGAATTTTGATATTGTTCCATACGGGACGTATAACGACCGACTGCCGTTTAGTGAAAAGCACTGTGCGCCGCCCAGCCCGCAATGCTGAGAATTAATACCAATATAATATTGTTATTATTTATCAATTTGTGTCATACTTTTTGCTCGTTCAACGTTTTTAAAAGGACCTTTTTGATTGAATAAGTATTTTTAATTCAGATGCAATAATGTGTACATGGCATTTGATTACTCGAAACTTGAGCGTATGTGCCTATGTATTATCGATGCATTTAAGTATACAAATTTCATAAAATGTTTACGTGTTCAATTTAGCTATTTTTAATTTTTCCCGACATCAGTAAAACTTTCAACGACAATCGTTTATTTGTTAAACGCATAATATATCATTCTACCGCAAGTCAAATTATAACAAAAGCGTTAATTCGTTATACTACTGTTAGTATATTTTTCAATTCACATTTTAATAAATTATTATAGCTGCTCGGTTTTAACGGAAATGAATGCGTAACGCGGTTTCTACCTGTAGAACGTTTTTTTTTTGTTGAAAATAGCTATATAATAAATATTTAAATATATTTAGCCCAGAAATGTATCGGAAGTAGGTGCCAGTGTATTTTTTTTTGTACAGCGTTATATCATGATAATGAACCGATGTATCATTAACTTGTAGCGTATAATTATAGTATGTGTAGTTCATGCGATAATCAGACAATTTGTTTGTTACTCTGTTTCACTAATTTATATCTTGATATTATGTATTAAATTCAAAATATGTAAGATTATACATTATTTATATTAGTATTACGCTGTGGCACACATAATTGTGTAATTTGTATATTTTTCCTAACAGAAGTTATAAAACTAATTAATTTTTTTTTTATATATATATATACAACAGTAATTATAAATAAAATAAATGTTCTCTTAGACAGCTTTGGTGACGGCGGCAGGGGCGCACCCAGGATATTTTTTTTGGGGGGGGGGGATTAAAACCCGTTAGCCACCCCCTTGGGTGCGCCCTTGGGCGGCGGAGTAGAATTTCGTATTTTCGTACTTATGAGTTGAATTGTTATGTTGTTACGATTGGCCAAGTTGGCGCTGACGCTATTTACAATCACCAATTTCCAACTCTGGGCATAACGTGACGGCCTTAATGCGTGCTCATGAACTTCATTCGATAAAATATCCATTATTCATTGACTTTATTATAGGTACTGGGTCAATTGGACTTTGTATATGTTCAAGTTTCTACCGCAATGTGATTTATACATTTTATCGGCAGTACTTTAATTCAAATCGATTTATGATTCACTGTTATAATAACTGAAAGTTAAACTTTTAATAGTTTAATCGACACTATCTAGCAAAACTCGAGAAAAATCAATTAGAGGATCTTCAGCTATATTACATATTTTAAATGTATAAACTATATATTTACATTAGTAAAACACTTCCTTTTTAATTAAAAGTATAATATTACTGTTCACCTATAGTTTGTTAGTAGGTACAAATGGTACAGTATACATTACTACATAATCCTAAAAAATGGTTTAAAGATAGACAAAACCCCGAAGGAGTTGACTAATAAATTAGATGGAAAATAATTACTGATACAACTCACTATTAATATGATTTTTTGTAGTATTATAAATTATAAAAAATCAACTGTTCTTGAGTCTTGACTAACACGGTACTGTTGATAGAAACGAAGTCGAATAACACTTTTTTCGCGTGTACTTTTAAATAACAAATTAAACACATTGACTTACAACACTCAATTTCATTATTTAAAAAATCACTTTACTTTTAAATATTAAAAAAAAAAAAATGCTATTTAAAATATATATAAGACACGCTTTTAAACTGCAAATATATTAACAAAATAAAAATAACTTTTATAATTTTTAACATAAATTTCAATCTTGCTTAAACTTTAAACATAACACCCTAATAGTCAGTATTCCGTTGAATACTGACTAGAAAAATTAACTCATTTCTTGGTAAATACAATATTTAATAGGCGTATAAATTAAAAACTGGTTTACCTATAGTCTATGAACTATATGAACATATTATTTAAGTTTTTCCTATGTGATTATATGAGATATAGATTTAAGTAATAGGTATATATTATTAATTTTTATTTGAATATTCAAATATTCATAATCAGATAAATACGATTACAATTTATATTTTCGTATTTTAACCTTGATTAAACATAAAATAATAATATGACATTGAATAATTATTTTAACAAAAATGTTTATTTATAATAAAAATATTAGACAGATGGAAAAAATTTTTAAAAATCCGATAGGATACTGATAGGTACCGGGTGAGGAGACTCATCTCGATAGTCGATTTGATTACGTATTAATACGTAATACAGAAAGTGGTATATAATTATTTTATATTTGGAAGCAATCATAATTTCTTCATATTAAAAGAAAAATGATCTAAATAGGGAAATGAGGTTTGAACAACACAACAATCTTCATAAGTCTATAAAATTATGTCTAGATTATTAGAGCCATAGTCATACCTTGTATTATTCCAATCCTAATAACAAAACCTAAATAACTGATAATATACTTTTAAACTATTTATGGTATGTCTTTAAAACATGTGTTATAAAATTAAATCTAATAAAGTAATGAAGAATAAATAATAAAAAATTATCTTTATAATATATATTAAAGTTTAGACATTTTTTTTTAAACAAAAAAACATTTGTGAAATTAAAAACTGTCATTAATCAAAGTTTAGACGTTCATGTACAAACAATATATTTTTAAGTTATTATTTAGATAATAGTATAGTAAAATTAACCATAAAAAACAAACTTTTAAAGGTACCATCTAAACAAGATTTATAACCCATAGCTATAAGAACCTTTTGTATTTTTTTACTGTAAGTACTAGAAAAATAATAGATAAAAATAAAAACATTGTAAAACGCATTTTAAAACATCATTTTTTGACTTGCTCAAAATTTAAATTGAAAAACACTACAAAGTTTAAAAATTACTTGTCATACTACTATTTGTGTTCAATTTTCAAACAATAAATTGGATTAAATATAATAAAATTACAACACTTGACTAAAAAATAAAAACAAAACTAAAAAAAAATTGATCACATATAATTTATAATATCTTTTATATATGTATATATATGTATGTAGTTCCAACCCAGTGGATACAAATTGTGCATTTGAATTTCATTAATAGAATATTCTTTATATATTGAATTTACGAGTTATTACAGTTATTATAAATTATACAGAAATGTCACCAAAAAATGTATAGGCTATATAAGAAATTACAAATTTTATTTTATTTATTGAGCATTTACCTACTGAAGTACTGATAAATCGAACTGGTTTTTCAAATTAAAGCGTCCTTCAATAAACTTTATACTTTTAAGAAAGTTATATAATTATATTAATAAATATATTTGACGATAATATGTTAAAAATACTTTATAACTAAACTACTATTTATATTATTTAATATATATAATATATACTATATCGATCGATGTGACGTCATTAGTTCCGCTGCAGCATTAGCTGTGACGTCAAACCAACATTGAGCGCTGTTGCACCGAAAAGGTCAACCGGTCAAATTCGAAGTATCATAGAAATGAAAAACGTAAGAAAAGGGGAATTTAATTCAAAATAATATTATGTGTTGATGCCTATTTGTAATTTATAAGTTATAATTGATGTTGAATATTAAATATTAATTTTAATGTTGGACACAATATTGCAATACTACCTATGAGATTATTAATAATTTACTAGTATAATAATAATACACATAATTATACAACGTGTAATATACGGAGGTGTATGATGTATGTATATAACGTGCTTAATGTGCTTGTGGATTAATTTCAAATGTAATTTTCGAAGTATTTTTTTTTAAATTTTAAAAATAAATTTAGTTAATTGCTGTACTTATATATTTTATTAAAAGCGTATATAAATGGGTAATAATAGGTAAAAAATGTTACATAATATGAATAGAAAAGTTTATTTTATATTACTGAGTGCTAAAAATATACTAGTCATGAAGGTTTTACATTTACATCATGTACCAACATTTTGGCACTGACATTACGGGTGAACTACTGAATTTACGAGGTCTACCAAAATTAAAAATTAAATAAATCTAACCTTAAATTAAAAAAATTGCTATGAAGATAATACAAAATGTTTTCTTTGAAAAATACACAGAACGCTATTATTTTTATTTTTTAGTTAAAAATAAGTACTTAAATCAAAACAGTTATGCTCTATAAATTATAACATAAATATAAGAATATATCTTAAAAATTAAAAAATAACTTATACGACTCACGTAGACTTAACTAATAATAGTAATTTGTAATATACTAAATAAATGTCATAGATCTTAAAAGAACTTCATACTTTAAAGTATATTATAATGACTATTGATGATACAGGATGACTATACTGTATAATAACCGTATAATTTATAAAAAAAATTTATAGGTTGTTTTGTTGGTAGAACATAGTGTAAAATTGACGTAAAACTTTTAAATTAATTAAATTTTAGCAAACAAAAGAGCTGATACAGGAATTAGGTGCGGGCCACTGGGATAGGTGTGATACATTGAAGTTGCAATGATATAAAATATGTGAGAAATCGTCAGATTCAATTAACTATTCGGAGTCGAGTAAAAATCCACATTAAAATTTATATATTTTTTAATACTTCTCTGAATTATTTGTTTATTTGATAAAGTTAAGAAATTTACTAAGAAAAATCTCCTTTTCTAAGAAACGCCTACACAAGATTTTCCAAAATTATTTTAACATCGCAATAAGACTTATACATTCGTTGCATTACTCAGAAACAAAAATATGATTTGTAACGATCTAGCCAATATAATGCATACATATAGGTACGTATTACTGTCATGTTGATTAACTTTCAGTTGACAGTTTTATAAATTAATAACATTTATATATATAAAAAAAACGTATAGTTTAATATAATAAATAAATAAGTATTAAACTATTAATGGATTATATTTTATTATTTTTAATATACTTAAAACTAGTTTTTTTTTATAATAAATCGAAGTGAAAATTCTTTATTTTATCAATTATTTAAATCTTAGTAAAAAATAAGTATTCCTTTAAAAAAAAAAATAATTTATTTTTTAAGTAATATTGCATAATAAAACATGCATTATAGAATATATAAAATAGATTAAATAAGAACAAGTAGCTTATGAAAATGTTGTATAATTTTGTGAAGATACTAATAATTGTAACTATATAACCATAATCACTCCTAAGTGATATGTTTAATTATCTGTTATTAAATCAATAAAAAAAATGCATTCTAAAATTTAAAATTATTTTCTTTTTCTGGAGTAAATGAGAAAAAAATAAACCTTCACTATTCTGCAGTATAAAGACTATAATTTCATATTTAAGTACGTTAAAGCAATGGAAATCATTACATAGCTTTTCTAATTGCATGTATATATTTTTATGAAACATATATGTACTGGTAGGTTGTAACTTGTAGGTACCTATACATTAACCAAGACATTAAATAAACACTTTTACGGGTTACTGGACTTGACACGGTTTTTTATTTTGTTTAAATAGCTCTCTGTATGTAGTATTATTTAGTTATTTTTAATTTTCAACAAATGATCTAGAATTTTTAAGTATGACAAAATCGGACGTCCTTGGTCTTAAAAACACTGCGTTACTCTAATTCGGACACATTTATGTAGTTTATTCATATATATGTATTTATCGAATATATTGCTCCATCGAGTTATTCAATTATCGGCTGAATGGTTCTTAAATTTTGATTGTACGTTATAGTTTCTCAATTCATTCGCGTATATCTCGGCCCGCGGCTGACCGATAATAACCGTTTCAGAACACATTACGCTGATATAATATGCAAACGTTTTGTTTTCGTTATTTGGAGTTGGAGCAGGTATTGTAACTAAATATTATAATCGTATATAATATACCTAAAAGACACACATTATTATGCTTCTTGGACCGGCATACGCGTGTATTACAATATTACAACGCTTCGGAATAAAACGCAGATAATAATATTATTTATTTTAATGTTATTTGATTTACACGTCATCAAAAATCAGATGTAGGCAAATACAGCACGGTTTCGCTGCGAAGAGAAGCGCGAATGGAAACGTATTAAATACTATTATTTTTGTTCACTGCAATTCCATTGTGATTCGTGACGGACATTAAAAAAAAATATCTATGTGAATACTAAATAATACTTGTTACACTGGCTTGTGCGTACGCTTGTTGAATATTTTGGCGAAACTGTTTTTCGTACTTTGTACGTCAATTGTGGCAACAATGGCCATTGATCACTGTGATACTGTCTATCCTAATACTTATGAATTCAGGTAAACTGTGTCAGTAAATAATTAATAATAATATAAAATATATTACAAGTATATTAAAATATAAAATAATATATTATATATTATTATTGATATATATATATATAATTGAGTTTGTTAAATTTAATTACAGTATGTTCTTCAGATACTTAAAGCAAGTTATTATATATTGTATTCTAGAATCTTGTTTCTGTCAGTGTTAATAAATATTGTTTGTATTTAAATTATTAAACAATAATTCTTATAATCAACCATTTAGAAAAATAATTGTTTACAGAAGTATATAATTAACATAGTAAAATAAATTTTAAATATTCAAATTCTAAAAGTTTAACAGTTTCTGCTATCATTAATAATAAGTGATGACTTTATCTAGTTTTGTTCAATAATAACTAATAAATAGGTTAATATGCATAATAGAACAAATTACAATAAACCTATAATATTGTGTATTACGAAACATATGAAAAGTATACATGTACATGCGTCATTCTTTAATTCTATGGTCAAAATTATTTTCTTAAATATTTTATAATACGTCATTAAAATTGTAAGTTAATAAACCTTAAAAAACACGTTTTTACTACAACACACAGGAATAAAACTAATATTGTTCTAAGAAATCACTACGAAACTAAGAAAATAAGAAAACATGTGCAACGTCATTATTCATAATCGCCAAGCCTCTTTATGTAACTATAAAATGCACATGATTTTAAATCAAAATGAATATTAGGATATATTTACATGAATGTTGACTGGCGTTCAGGGTCAAGTTCTTCTCGGTGAGATATATACCATAAGTATTTCATTATTATGTAATTCTAAACAACCATTTGTCTTGTATTTTAATATATTGGTACATTTAAAACACGTGCATTTCAGCTGATTGCATTTAAATCGCTTTAAACGCAATCATTCGAACTATGATTTCACTTTTATAAACTATTATTTTAGTTTAAAAGTGTTCAATTCAACATAGAATAAAAAATATCATTACGTTTACAAATGGAATTGATACTTATACATCTTTCTCAGGAAACGGAATACGAATGTCCTCTGTGGTTCATTTTATCATATCGACGAGGTCGATATAAGTACGCGACTATAACAAATTGGTATTTATTATCATTGTCACAGCTCTAGAGAGGAACCGTAGTGGAGAGTTTTCATATAAAAAATTCTTCACTGTCTCCATCTTCGTTGTCAACACTTATTGACCTTGCAGTCAGTTGTTACTTGTTAGCATCTTATTTGTTATTTCCTTATGCTTATTAGTCGCCAAAATTCTACCCGCATTAAATTTCTACAAGTAAAAATAGTAACAATAGAATTTGAGCATATGAGAAATATCTTCATACAAATTATCAACACTTATAACTTATTATTCATATAAATGCCAAGTTCAAGGTCGTAGTTCCGGTCTATCGTTCTTTGTCCAAGTTCACTTTTTTTCTTTATCATTCCCATCATCGGACGTTAATGACGTACCAACATGGCTACATATATAATTTTACATCATCGGATAGCACTAATACCATTGAACGAGGCACATATCGTGCGTGACGAACTCCCTGAGCTCACCTGGGGAATTGAATATGCATTAGATACTCGGGTTTCCTATAACAGCAAGAGTTTATTTTGTAATTGATAACGGCGATGTTGTAGGCGTTACGTGCCACGATCTTCGATGATGATTAGTCATCATTATTCAGTAATAGTCCGTTACATCAATACCTATTTAATGGAAACCAAAAATCCATAAAATATTTTAAGTACCTGCCATAGACCTTGGTGAATGGTAATACATCAATAATTTTGTAGTTAAATTAAAATATGTGAAAAAAAACTATTTAAATGTTCATTATGTTGCATACATGGCATTAGGTATACGAGTTATATCCATCGCCTTTATATATTTCGATAACTATAAGTATGAAATAATTTTTATACTGTAATTATATATATCAGTATATACATTTATATATATGTATAATATATATATATATATAGTAAGAAAAAGATTTAACAGAAATTCGCATACCGATTAAAATATAAATAAACTATTCTTTTTTGTTAAGTTTTTACTTTGTGTGATTAGTTCGTGTAAATATATCAAAAAATTGTGTTTACTTATTTCGTTTCGAGTTACTGCATGTATTAATGCATCATATCGTTAGTACAAAATATTAATATGTTACAACAAGGTCGTTGCATTAAAACAATTTGTTTTATGAAAAAAAATATCAACTTAAATGACAAAATAGGTACGTGCAATACCTATATTTATTTTATTTAATATACTAATTCAAAACATCGGTTTTTATTAAAAAAAAAAAAATTAAATCTATAATAGATTAAATAAAAAATAAATACTATAAAGACAAATTTTAAATCTAATAAATTTTTAAGATCTGTGTTTTTTCATATTCTTGGGGAGATTTTTATTTCCAATAATATACATAGCTATGTAATAATATATTAAAAAAATATGAAATACGTAATATTTACATAAACAGATTTACATATTTCAATATTCGCCATAAAATTATTTGAAATCACAATATGATTTTATGTAGTTATATTACATACACATTATATATTAAATATTGTGTGAAAATAGTACAATAAATTAAAAATCGTTATACGTATAAACAAATGTATGAACTATTTTGAATGGTAGAATTTTTTGAGACTAAACCAGATATAAATTGCAAAAATAGTCGATTACTAGTGACCCAATTAGAATAAGGTTTGCAATGGCTTCGATGTGCCCACATTTTCTTCAAAGTACCGACAACAGACCTACTCTTGGCCTTGACCGTGCGTGCAACAAACGATAATAATATGTACATACTCGAATAAATACTAGGTATGTATATTGTATAACATCGTGAGAAGAAAATACACTCGAAGATTTATGATACATCAAATATTGAAATGGGATTTGTTACTTAATTTTAATATTTAACAGAACCTACAATTTCTATATTTTGTTTTAGTCATAAGCATTTAATTATTGCATAGATACTACTGATTAAGAGATAACCCACAATTATCTGAACCACGTATTCAATTTCGATAATGGGTGTCCCATGATAATACATTACCAAAAATATTGATATTTTGTAGTACCTTACATTAATGTATCGGTAACATTTTTTTTAACTTCAACATATTTTTAAGTATTACATTCCAATTAATTCTTTTTGTTAACAATCAATAAAATAATAATTCAAGAGCTTTTTTATTTATACAAAGACAGTATACACTAACTTATACATTGTTGTATTTTTTAAATACAATAGGCATTATAATATATGTCTATATTTTAAATTGTTCATAGAAAAACATAATAAAATAATAAATATAAAATGATAGTCAAAAAAGTTATTATTAAAACGACTATGATATTCAATGACACAAAATAAACATTAAATAAAATAATCATAGGCTACTAACATAATATATTAAATCAATACTTTCAATAAAAATTGTTTTTCATAAACTTAATTTGTAAACACAAATACGTTCTTAATTTTAATTTTTATTAGAAAAATATCTTTCATAATAATATATGTGTATTATACATGTACTTGTTTAGTGCGACTTAGAAAAACCAACTGATTTTATCTAGAGAAGCCTATATCTATAGTAAGGCAATATATTTCTAACATATTTTCAATTATAGAAAATTCTGACAAGCTACTTGTAATCTTATTTTTGTTCGTATTATTTTTTTCAATAATTATATTAACTGTAGTTATTAGTTACCTAGAGGCTTTAAACATTATCAAAAGGTTAAGTTAGTTTTAAGCATTTAACCCTTAAGACAAAATATTTATGAAATTAATATTTCCTAATAATATTTTATACTAGCACGTTGTTGACAAATTAATTTTAAAAAACAAGTCATTATAATCAACATCAAATCATAGAACGAATTTTATAATTAAAATGTATTATTTTTCACATAATAAATTAGTAAAATATAATGTGTTCTATAAATAATATCGTATTTGTTTTATTTATTGCCAACATGTGCCTTTGCGTATTATATCAAATCGTTGTTTGAGAAACTTCTTATCAAAACTTTAATAACCATTATTTCAACAATAATGAAAGTTGAACTCAACAAATAAAATACAAATCTGCACCAAGAAGTAAAACAATATTAGTGCCTATGCGTGATAAATGTAAATATTGATATAAGAAAAACTGTGCAGCGTTAAAATGGGTGTCTATAATCTTTTCCAAGCACGTGCTATAGGTATACGTCGATAGTCATTCCCAACTAATAAAAAAAAGCATAAAAGTCAACCGTGTCCAGAATATAAATAATGGAACTGGTTGAACTTTGACGGTAAAGTTAAACAATTCGACGTAATAAAATTACGTGCACACATCTCCATAAAAACGGCTAAGGCATATTATACCGATTGTCAGTATCGATTTTTCTCGTACAATGTATAAATGTACTTATTTTATCAATATACAGTTGAATGTCTTATATATACGTACACAACCTACATGACTATATAGTAGATATATACGTTAATATACGGCAATGGCGCGCTGAACAATTTTTAAACTTGAAACAAGACAAACAAATCAAGGATTCCCACCTACCTAAAAATATGGTTTCTATATCCTATTAATAATTTTTTTTACAGCAAAAAAACTAAATATAATTTAACAATAGTTAAATTTTATTATTTATTTTTTGTATATTTTTAAAATGTATCGCACCTCACCCGTGTTAGGCGAATGCCTCAGAGAAAAACATTTTTCATCGCGCCACTGTACCTACATGATAATATATTGTGCGTGCAGTGGGTAGTTATACAATATTTTTCAGTTGGCAAGGATGTATATTGTATGCCTATAATACCCAAATGCCTAAACGCATAACGCAACGTACAATATATCAAAACGCCGTGTGCGTGTATACATCACGTAAACGGTATTTATAATATATCCTTACCGTTTGAAATGAGATCGATTTTTGACGTGCGAATGGAACGATGGTTGATATCTAATCAGCATCGTTTGGCTTATGGACGTTGGAGAACTCGCGCATTCACACACGCACGGCGAATAGAGAGACAAACGCGCAGTATAACATTAGCATTCGGAAACGGAGTTGACGACAAAAACGAAAACCCGAAAGGAAAAATTAACCGTAACCCGAATATATGGTATAACAATTAATTATAATAATAATAATAACAATAACAACAACAACAATAACGTGTTCAAACGTACAGTCCCGAGCGACTCCCGCTCAAAATGTCGTCGTCGTCGCCGCGGAATACCGTAACGAAAAAGAAAAAAAATTGTTGTTGTACGCGCGCACGACAGGTATGTACATAGTAATTTATTATTGTGATGATAACGCGCGCGTATTTAGCGGGACGTGTGCTGTAGTTGCTGTTGTAGTGTTTCAGGAGTACGACTACGTCTCTCGTGTGTACAATAATAATATTGTAATATGCGCGCGAGACCACAGACAACACTCCTCGACCACGGCGGTAACGCGTGTGCTCTTCTTCGCGGCGCGGTAGCGACGACGGCGTCGGCGGCAGCGGCGGAGGCGGCCGACGATTATGTTGTTACATTATTAGCGGGTGGCGGAGGAGGCGGCGGCGGCGGCGGCGGCGGCGGCGGTGGTGTGTACGGCACATAATAATATTATGTATTTGGTGTATATTTTATTGTATTTATAATATTGGATTAGGCATGAGTATTATTGCGCGTGTGGCGTGTTTTCTTTTTGGTTTCTTCTTCGACTTGTCCTGTTCTTGTAATTTTTTTTTTTTAATCTTTCGGTTATCGCGGACACGGCGCGCGGCGGCGTTCGTGCGACGGTATATATATATATATATATATCTTACCAATAATACCGGCTTCGAATTTATCGCGCGTGCGACACCTGACGGAGGCACTCGAACAACGGTTACGACGGCGACTATGCGGCGGTGACGGCGATTATTAACCTTAAAGCTCCTAAACTCCTCCCCTTCCCCCTTCTCTACAACGCCACCACCTTAGACTATCATACTATGCAATACGGCTATAATATTGTGATAACTCGTTGTTTTCTGTCTATATAACTACAGCACGTCAGCACACGGTCCAAAGTGACGGTCAGCGAGATAACGATTGCGACGTTTATACAGTGAAACCTCTCTATAACGGACACCGTAGGGGAGATTAAAACGTGCCCGTTTTTATTCTGCAGAGAAATTCGTCTTTAGGAGTGGACACAATTTTCGCTGTATTCTAATATATGCATTACATGTCGTGCATTGCGTCGCGGGTTCGTCGTACGTCGTACAACTGCAATACCGCGCGGCGCAGTCCCTGTCCGACGATAATATTATAATAATATTATAATATTAATCCTACGCGATAACGTGCTGCGGCTAGCGCGATAATATGCAACGTTATGTAATTCGAACACGTGATATCCGACTGTCTGAAACCCCGTCGTCGGACAGATAATCGCGTATTCGCGTCCGTGTGTAGGACGGAACGGTGCACGCACGGACGGTCCCCTCCGACGGCCGTGATCTGACGTTCCCCACCTGAAAGTTTTGTACGCGATTAGGATTTTCCCACTTCCGTGTTGTTTTTTTTTTGCACAACACGCGTTTTTCGTTCTTGTACGTATAATGTCCGAGTCCCTACGTAGGCACAGTACACATTATTTTAATATCATAACATACTATACCTATGTATTATATGTTACCTATTATACCAATAATATGTGGCTGATGTATTGAAGTACACGAGTAGTGTACATAGGTTAGTACCTATACTGTGGAACCACGCACTACTTATTAGTGTTGGGTGGTAACTACGCTGATACTGGTAACGCGCAACGTTTGTTATCCGTTACGTTTTGAGTAACGTGATCGTGCAATTATTTGTACAATATATAACTACAGTTACAAAGTACCTATACCTATTTAAAACGAATAATATTATTGTATTAAATAACGCAGTATAGGTAATTTCATAAAATAATTGCAGGTATTGTAATTTTAATGTTAGGTATACAAATATATAGATTGGAATATGCTCATCACATTATTTTGATTTTAAATTAATTGTCCTTGAAAATAAAAAATAGTTATTTCGATAGATATACTTATAGTAGCCAATATTCCAAATAAAATATGTTTTCGAAAATAGCTCGTATTGAATTGTTAATTAATGCGCAGCATATAAACGTTTCAGCCTCCTCGACAGCTATGTCATTGTGACATTGTTACATAGATACGTATATAATCACTTTAAATACTACCAGTTACCACATTCCAGCTATATAGGTGTACTACAATTAAACTTACCACGTTATTTATATCATTAGTTTTTGTAAACAACTAATTGTGTATGAAATAACGAAAAAGTAACGTCATTACTTTTCTTATTTTGTAACGACTTTATGTGTAACTAAACCAAAATACCGTTTAAAAAGTAACTATATTTTAACGTCTCTAACACGTCATATCCGTACACTCTACTCTGCTAACCGTCGCCTAGTATAATGGAAATCGCGTACCTACTTGTATATAATATTACATACGATTGAGTACGATATAGTAGGCAATCAACAAGTGTACAAGCAGTGTGCCAACGAGCGCGGATTATTCGAATCGCATATTCGCATAATATATAAAATCTGTATGGTATATCGTATATGTATATCTACTCCTAAATTATATTGTAATTTGTAAACGCATGTATATATAGTTTAAGTACGTTGTACCTATAAACCGTGTTTCCGCATGTTGCCTTTTGTTCTGCATTCGATTTATGTTGTATATACTCGCGCGCGCGCGTATGTGTGTTTATGTTTGTGTGTATACCTCCGAATAGGTACACAATTTCGCGGTATATAGGTAGGTACGTCAAAATTACTTCGTATGTGTAGCATTACGAGTATACGTATTTTTTAATTTATAAAATCCAGATTATTTCGTGCTATTTACTATGTGGTCGAATAATACGACTAAACGAATTTAAAAGTTATATCTAACTATAATACGAGTAGATAAGAGATTTGCTAAACAAAAAACTATTTGTTTTGTGTTGAAATGTATCATAGGTATACTTGATGTTGATATTAAACCGTTGCCACAATTGTTGCGTTTATCCGCACCTATCGTCTAAATATAAATGTATATATAATATAATCGTATGAAAATTGTTTTCAATAGGTATATAGTAATAATACAATTAATAGAAGTATGACTTATACGAATTATGTATCCGAGATACAATACAATACAGTAAATTATTGTCAAGATTATTTATGTTTCTGGTAATATCAGATTTTATATTAATCTCAGAAAATAAGAACACGTACTTAATTTCACTAGAAATATAAAAAAAATACATTTATATTTTGTAAACACATTGGCTCATATAAAAATAGTTGCAACCGTACGAATATTGTAGAATGTAGATAGGTAAGTTCCTTCTTCCTATATTGGTTATAATAAAAATAGTAAAAACTGATTGAATTTGTACATTTATTCTTGAAAACCTTTAAACTTGAACAAATCGTATGTCTATTATAGTTCCTGTGTTTTTTTTTTTTGTTCAGTCATCGATTCAGAATCTATGTGTCATAAAACCTACACTATTTTAACATCAAGGATTTATTATTTATATATTAGAGAATAATATTTTTAATAAAAGTTAAATAGTAATAAGTTTAAATTAGTTTTATTCACTAAGAATTTTTATGGCCCACGAAAAATTTTCAGATTCCTAATGTGGTCCTTAAAAAATATTAATTGTTGACCCCTGATATGATATAAATGAATACTTATAATTATAACTTATATATTGTTTAAACTTTAAATTTTATTATTATTTATAAAGTTATATACAATTTTTAAATTTTAAAAAGAATTAGTAATTATAAATAACAGTCAAGTTTAATATTGTTTAAAATAATAATAATAATAAACGTATACTTACATATACAAAAATGATATAACTGTTATATTTATACAATAGTTGTTATTTTTTTTTACGCTGAATGAAATTTAATATAAATAATTACGATGAAAATTCAAATTTATTTTGATTGCACGGGAAAATCTGTACTTATTAATAGGTTTTTATCAAACAGGTAAAATTAATTTATTATAGGTATTAAACAAAAAAGTAAAATTATATATGTAAAATTAAAAAAATTACATGAGCAGGCTTTTAATACTTGTTGTAGTTTCTCAAACGGCCATATTCTGTGTAATAAAATAATCACGAATGGTTTTCTGTGATAATAATGTTATTATATTATAATAAAGGTAAGTATATTGTACGTTAATCATTTAATAGATATACACAATATACACATATTTGCGAGTAATTTACTCGTAACACACTCCCATGGTTTTATTAAGCTGCAAACCCTAAATTTACATTTACTATTTAAATAGTCAACAAGGTTATAAACAAGACTTGTCTACGCGCATTAAATAATATTTATTTGTTTTTCCTTGTCAATTGTAAAAGATATTTATTATATATTTATTTAATCCCATAGTATATATATATAATATATGCTATTTTTAATGATGTTTATTATTCATAAGAATAAAACATAATATGTTTACAATAGTATAAGCTATTCAATTACGTTTTAATTAATAATGGTTATATAGGTACTTGCAATACTTAAAATAAAATAACTGAAATTTAATATTTACCAAGTTAGATATAATATAATGTTTAAACAATTTTAAATGTAAAAAAAGTCTATGGTATTATAAACATAATTTTATTAAGACCAAAGAGATTTTAAAACAATAATTTTTCGTGGAGTTTACGGAAAAAATTTCGTGGAAACTGTTTTAAAATTACAATAACCCAAGCTTATAAACTAATGTTCAATATTATTACAATAAAAACTATACAATTTAAAACACTAAACATTTAATCATGATTATGGTGTTATGTACTACAAAATTCTGAACAAAAAAATATAGGTAACCCTCATATTATTATAGTGGAAAAAATGCATTACGTTTATAATCATAAATACATAATATGTAATATGTATAAATGTATAATATATACATAATATACATATCCCCAAAAGACCCATTAGGTATTTACATGTAACTTTGTTGTTGAAATATGTACGCTGTATAATGAGATAACCTTCGAAATTTGAGGTAAATGTATTGTTTTAGATTCAAAGAGGAACAAGGGAGCTATTGGCTTTACAATAATAATTTATTAATATATTTCAGAAACATTTTTTTTGTTGGTAAAAAACTATAAAAGTCTTGTGTTGGGATATTCAGTCAATCGAATTATTAATATACAGACGTTATTATAGAATTTTGGCAAATATGTTAAAATTTTCAGATTTTTTTAAACATTTTGAATGGATTTTATAGCTTAATAATAACAGTTGAATAATTCATAGATGATAGATCTATGTATATTTCTAAAATTAGGTTTCAGATTTTTACCTAAAATCGTTTTTATCGACTGTATAACCGTTACGTTCATATAAAAATTATTATGCAACGCTATCCTGTATTATGGAGACAAGTGTGGAGCTAGACCAACAACTATGATTGACTAAACATCATTATTCAGACAGGACAATATTTTTTAAATTTAAATTTTCAATCTATTTAGACAATGAACAAATTTTGACAATACGCTTGTTGGTACTTTAATAATAAAATGTATGATATTTTTATTATTTTATTGTTAGTCTATGTATAGTCTTATAGGCTCTTATTTGGAGTGTTACTATAAACACTAATATGTTACGTTAACACATAACTGCAGTCAAACACAGATATTGTGACTAAAAATTGTCATGCTTTCATATTAGTATAGGTACTACAAAAATGATTAAAAAGAACATTCACAATAATATTGTAATGTTACATTATGTATATTATACATTTAGGCATTTCGATGAATCTATTATACACGGACCAGATGTCATAATCCGATATTACTTAAAATGTAGATTTATTTGTATAGATTATTGACAAAAACAAAAAAATAATTATTATAAAATACTTCCTATTTATACATAAACCGTTGTACAATTTTAAATTATTCTGTCTTTATATATTGTTTCGTAACGATGATGATATGACGTCAAAGAATTTATATTTTTTCCATCAATTAACTTGTAACTATGATTTCCTGTGATCATTTTATTTATGATAAATTATAAATGTAATGATTAATGACGTATCATATAAAATTATTTTATTTTGAAACCAAACGATTTTAATGAATTAATTACAAAAATAATTTTAGTTAAATAAGATTAACGAGTATAAAGGCTTATATAGGCATATAATATGTATATATTTTGATGTAATACAAATACACAATGTTTTTTTACACCTATATCAGAGTATTTTCTAAATTAATTTTTTTATAGTTAGGTATCAAATTCAGTAGAGTAGTAAAATATGTCGAAATTAAAATAAAGTTGAGAGTTTGGGACATCCATTCTTATTTTAAATTACCTAATTATCGTATAAAATATTAATGACAACTATATACTCACAGAACCACAAAATAAATTTTATTTTTAAACAATAGGAGTTCCATAAATAATAGTGTATAATAATTGATTAAAAAGATTTTAGCAAAAATATTATGTTGTTACTAAAATTATTACGTATACAAGTCACGGAAAGATTTTAAATGATAACTGCAGATAACGAACATGTAAAAATAAATAAAATACGATACAGCACAAACAATTTAAAGATCAAAGGTACACGTACAGTTTTGTTTTTTTTTAACAAAAAGTGCGAATGACGCGTAAGATCAACGCTTGTCGTTACTTATAATACACATCATATTATATAAATATTATATACAAATACAAGTAATAATATTTTAAAATGGTGGCAGTGCATGTAGGTATGTTATGATATCATTGTCACCGACACGATAATCGTATGTAACATATATTATATTTCATAATATTATTATTTATTAAATCATCGCACATTAATTATTGAGAAAAGTACGTGACGGCGGCGGCCGAAAGTCACATGTTTTGTAACCACCGCGATAACATCGTACGACGTTCGATTCAAAAACTCTTTTCTCGACACCACCCGCGCGCGTGAAATAATTTGGCGGATGTAATGTATAAAGGTAAACATTTTTCGCAAAGTGGGTTACCGTGTATTATCGGGTAAAAGTGCTTTCACGATACGCCCACAATGACGCCCGTCGTTAGCCTTTTACAAACCACACGGTCGATAAGCGTCTAATGTAAAAAAAAAAAAAGTAAAAAGAGTAAAGAGCGTACATTGTAGACGCGCACACACACATACCCACAATATATATATATATATATATATTTATATATGTATAATATCGTGTATTATATATCTATACACCTGTCAAAATCCAAAAGGTTAAAGGCTTTAAAACGGAGAAACGACCCCCCACGACACCTCTCCAATTCCCAAAAGCTATGTATTATAATTCATGCGCCAGTCTCCAGTTTTGTCCTCATTACGCCTGGTATACATATATAGGACGTAGTGACAATCTTTGGCCGCGTGCATTAAACTACTTACTATACCTAAATAATTATATTATATTATACAGAGAAAAGTTTTTTCCGCCAACTACGGTGACTGTTTATATATAGGTAGTAGCGGGCTTATTCGCGGGCACACCGGTAAACTATTAGATTAACGACCGACAAACTTGCAGACAGGCAAGGACAAAAAAGCATTCTTTAAATGATGGATAATACTAAATTATTTAAATACATTATATATAATGGCTTTTAAAATTTGTTAAATAATTGTTTAGATTTATTTTTAAACATAAATGGTTATATTATATTATAATTTACAATAATCGTATAATAATAGTATAAAAATAATACAATATTATTTAGAATTGTTCATATGATTTTTCAATATTAGAATATCAGATGCTGCAAAAAATTAGTTAAATTAATTCAAAACATTCATTATTTGACTATATTACACAATATATTATATAATTATAGGCTCTGCGTGAAGACTCCGGTCATAATGTATTCATCTATGTACCTACAAAGATGATATTTTGGTGCCAAACTTGAGTATTAATGCTTAATTTTACGCCACCAACTCCAAAATTTGGTCATTATGCCATTACCATCGTATTTTATACTATACTTACCTATTCATTTATCGTTTAATTAATATTATATTTATTTATAATTTAAAACTTATTGCAAATTAGATTAAACAAGCAAAATTAAAAGATAATAATATACCTAGTATTAATTAAACAAGTCAACTTGTAAAATGTGTATTAGACTTCTCTTATCACAAGCATTGTTTATAAGGAATATGTATCAACTATTACATATTCTGTATTATTTCTTAATATTAAATTAAATGTTTTGATATTTCTCAAATAAAAATAAACAAAATATATAAAACTATTTTATTAGGTGATTCTTTTATTTCAAATGTAGTTTTGTATATTGAAGATGACGGTTAAATCAAAATTTTGTGGAATTTTGCTTTTACCCCGAAACCTACATAAGGTTATTTTTGGACGTTACCATTTTCCGCCAAAATTGACCTTTCCGTATATCGCCATGTAATGTATATTTTCGTTTTCTGCCACCACAAATTTCAATTTTTAGATTTTAGTGATCCCTTATTAAAATAATTGAATGATATAGACCATCACATAAATAATATGTTTAAAATTATGCCTTTTTTTATTAATAAAAGAGAGGAATGATTATACGTTTGTAATATATTCGACGAAAACTGATAATTATTGTCTATTAAGATAAAGTGTTGTTATGATTTCATCTTTTATCGATTTTATACGATACCTATTCCATTTTAGTATGTGAGAAATAGATTAATTCTGCACAATAGAAAATATAATTGTTAAAAGTAATCATGGTATGAAAACAATCATTTAAAATAATTTTAAATTTTGTATTGGTTCGTGTAATAAAGTACGTATATATGTTGTAGTAACTAAAAGCTACTTAGCAAAAATTTACACAAATTAAAATAATACAATTTATATTAATACAAACACGCTACAGCATAATCATGATAAATATTTCAGCCAAACATAGAAAAAATAAGTAATACATCATAAATACATGTTCTATCCTACAAAACTTTGAGAACTTGCATCTTCAGAACTTACATACACAGCATATACCCATCATGAGTTATTTTATACATAGGTCCATAAAACAAAAGTGTTTAATTAAGCAATTTAAAAATAGATAAATATTACTATGATATACGTAGGTACGTTTAACAAATACGTAGCGAATTATAAAAAATATTAAAATAACTGTTTATAATAAAGTATAATTTTAAATAATTTTTTAAAATCCAGAGTTTTAATTTTTGATTCGATTTTACATAACTTACAGACATAATATTGACTTTTTTACTTGAGAGTATTATTTTAAAAATATATTAATAATCGATTAACCAATTTTTTTTTTTTTAATTTAAAGTTATTTTGAAAATCATTACAATTTCCAATAACTCATAATAAGGGATTATCAAAATCTAAACACTGAAATTTGCGAAGGCGAAGGCGAAAAATGGAAATATATATATTACCATACTGACAATAAACGGAAATGTTGATTTTGGCGGAAAAGTAGATCCCCGTTATTTTATATAAACCAGGATATTGTCGCACTGCACTGCAAAACGCAAGTATATAATAATTATATGCTCGAGCCCATATGGCCATGACGCGAATACAGTTTGATATAGAAAATCGGACCTTACGACGAACGACTAATATGAAGACGAATAGCTTTATTACGACCATTTTATTGAGACTGATCTGTGGAAATTATCACGATTACCCATTCGTGAATATCGTATGGCGTATATATATATGTGGTACGGTTGCCAGAGGTTACCGCATGGTACATTTTGTTCGCGAAAGTCATATCACACTACTATTATATATATATCATTATATTATCAGCGACGAGTTATATTTTATTAGGTATATAGCTACTCAGCAGATGGCTACTCGAAAACACGCTTAGTGGTTATTGCAGAATTCGAAATTCGCCGCCGGAATATTGTCGCAATGCACTGCACCACTAAACGTACATCAATTGTCCAGGTCTATATATTATATTAAAATATATGTATTATATTATATGTTGCCATTCACGTCATGTTTCCTACGACGCTATTATGAATTTCTACTTATAAATTAATTATAAATATCATATTGCCTACACATTTATATACCTACCTATATTTTATTTTATTCGCCATCGCCTAAAAATTGTTACAAGGACGCAGAATCCCGCACAAAACTGTGATTTAAGTATTCGAAGGAAATGTTCACAGTGTCCTGCGGGTATTTTAATTACTTTCAATGGTAAGTTCATGATGAAATATCTATTTAAAAAAAAATTGACAAGAACGAAATAAACAATAACAAAAGTGTATTTAATGTTTAGATCATTTCGTGTTACAAAAAACAATATCTATTGAAATTTTTTTGTTTTTGAATCTACATATTAATTATTAATTATTTTTTCGATCTAAATTATAACTTAAATAGCGACGCGCTATCAGATCTTTCGTGGCCTTTTTGTCCGTCTATTTTCAAGTCAAACTTAATAATATGTTGCCGAATTTCTTGAACACACTCGGGACGTCATCGTGATCCCATATGCACATGACATACATATTATTATTATTATATTATTTACTTCACTGACGAACGGTCAACAATAATATAATACTAATATATATATTAATTCTAATGATATTATTATATAAGACGCGGCCGTTCGCGAGCCATCGATACACTACAATGAAATCTTTAATACGGCGATTAATCGACGAAAGAATATTACAAAAGTATACGACTCCGTTAGGTGTAGGTACAAAATATAAAATACGTAATAAATATATGATAATAATAATAAAAAATGGTATTATTACATACGGTCGGATGTAATAATAGGTAGGTATATGTTTATATTTTTTTTACACCTATATGGGACAATGATGCGTTGAACGCGCGATATTGCGGCCGTACCCGTCGCGTCCGAGAGTTCAAGGGCGCGCGTGCAAACACACACACACACACACACCCAGAGACATTGTTCGAGCTCGCTGTCGACGAACGATTTTCGCATGGAGGCGACGGCGGAGCGCGGCGGTATAAATGGCGAGCCCCTGTGCGCGCGGACACTGCCGGTGATGCCGGAGCACCCACCGGTGCGTCTCCGCCGCCGCGCCACTGATGTTTCTGCGAATATCACCAAGTCATCGTCGTGCCCAAAATAATATTATTATGATACTATTATTATTGTAATAACAATATTAATGTACTAGTCGTACATCATCGCCGTCATCGTTATCACGCGATATAAATTGCGCAGCGAACGTAACGCCCCGCGGGTCGCATGCCCGCATGACTCGTTGTGACGTCAAAGCCTCCTTCCCACCGTCACGACAAGCCGTCGTCGGGCCGGCCACGCTCGACGAGCGGGGTTGGCCGTGGCGGTCAGAACGTCTGACCGTGTGGTGCTGGCCAATGTAGATCGGGTGCCGCCGCCGCCGATGAACACGGACAACGCGTGTGTGCGAAATGCATTTTATGCTTTCTTGCAGAGCGCGCGAATCAAACCGGTGGCCGCGGCGACGGCATCCGGGGCGTGGGGGAGCGCTGCTTCGGGCTGGTTCGCAGAAAGCGACCGGACCCCGTGCCGCCGGCTAACTGTACATGTATTGCTTTTTTTCGCCACGCGATTCCCGGTCCCCAACCCACCGCCGCCGCCGTATATAAACAGCCTGCATTACAATTTTTTTTTAAGACGTAGTATATCCAAGTAACTACCGTAGCTGTAGGCGGTCAGCTCATTTTCTGTTTTACAACACATTTCTTGTAAAGCTTCGTTGTATGCATTAAAATATACGAACGGTTAGGTTAAAGTGATAGCCGCAATTAGCATTTTTTTTTTTTTTATCCACCAACCGCCTTTGTTTACAAAAAGATGTTTTTCTATTTTATTACTATAGGTACCTATTATTATTATTATTTGTGAAATGTCAAGTCCGTCAAGAGTGTAAAAAATGTGTGTGGAATAATTTAGTCGATGTCATTTGGGATAAATAAATGTAGAATTTGACCTATTTCTCAAGTGTTGAATGCGTCGATGGACCAATATTTGCTTAGATGTGTACTTAATAATATGCTTTAGCACAGTGGTTACTGGTTACAATGTATGCATATGTTTTACATGAAATATTGAAGTGTAAATAGTGTTTTAAATTGCAATTGTTTTAGCATTAATTTTTTTTAACACTTAGCCATTTAGGTATATATTTACTCGTATTGGTACCTACTTATCTAAAAGTATGAAATTACGAAACTGTTACAGCGAGTGTTTAATTAGTAAAAAATGAGTATTTTAAATGACTTAGGTCTTAATTTTAATTCAATAATTAAAAAATGGCATGAAATTAGTGTAATGTAAATATCTTATATGTATACCTATTATAAAATGAATATCTATTAAATACCAATTGGCTTTTTAATAACAAAATATTTACAGTTGTTGATACCTATAACATATATTATATTAAACATACATTTAAATTATTAGAGGATAGATTATATTAAGCCTAGGTGCGTAAAATTATAATTTGTTATTATCCAAATGTCTTGGATATCATTTTTATTAATAAAGCATTTTTTTGCAAAATTAGTCAGACTTACTATTAAATCAAATTAATTTTGCGAAAAAATGTTCTACCAATAAGGGCTGCATATGAAATGGCAACTAAAAATATATTAATTGTAGAAAAAATTAATTATAATTATTAAGCCCCCCTCTCCTTTATAGGTGTTACATATTTTGACTATAATGGTTCAAATAAAAACAGCATTTTCTTTCTCATTTATGTTAACTACAATAAAGTAAATGACATAGATTTAGAACTGTCTAAATTTTTATTATAAATATAGATATACTTAAAGTATGATTCGAAATTCAACTAGTTTAAATCAGAATAGCTGTTAAAGTTAAAGGATTATTAAAGTTAGGAATCAACCAGGACAATCTAAAAATTGTATTATTATTTTTTTTTATATTATATATTATATGTAATACAAAAAAAACTATATATGAATTTGTGTTTTGTATGAGTGTTTTTATTAACTCATCAAACAAATTATATTGTTTATTATAGTAAATTCAAATATAGATAAAATAATTAGTTAATGTCTAAAATAATTATATTTTTTACGTGTGTATAGATCTTAATGATCTTATGAATTGATTTACTTAAATAACGTGTACACTGTACACTGCATTTAAAAGTTAAAATTAAGAATTTTTTTTTAATTATATTATCACTAACTCTTTCGTTTTGAAAACTATTACATCCCATATACGACCCTGATGTCTATGTATAATTACAATACAACGACAATGTAAAACATTTAATTAGTTGTTAATTATTATGTTGCTTAGGTATATATTTAAAATTGTCTTTTTCATTTTTTTTAAATCATTGCTCAGATGTTAATGAAATGTATATACAAACAAGATAATAATAAACATTATTTATTGTTAGAAGAGTCGAAGTCATTAACAAAAAAAATAAAATACATATTACTGAATATTTTATAAGATAATTCTGAAAAGTTTAAATATTTCTGTCTAAATTTAAAGTTTTTGATCTAATATACACGTATTTGCTTCAATTAAAATAACTATAAAGACTTATAGGTAATTTTATCATAATTCTTAATACATATTTTAATATGAACGATTTAATGGTTTTTCGAAAATAATATCCTAAAAATGTTGGGTGTTCTAAATAAAATATAATACAATTCTAAAGGAACTTCCTCATTTGGATTCCCAAATTAAAATCTTATATCATATCTTTTATATTTTATAAAATTAATTTGTTACCTATTGTATTATTATTATTATTTTATTATTTAAATTTATAAATTAAATGTTATAGGTACAAATATTATAATACATAATATAGTATGTTTATTTCCAAAGCTTCAAAGTTAAAATTTGTATAATATCAAGTATTGATTAAAAAATTATTAAAAATGTAACTATAATAGTGAACATTTTAATATAAACAACTTTAGAAACTCGTAATAAAAATAACTGTAGTTCAGTTTTTGAGCCTAAATAGTGTTAACACTCATACAGTCATACCAAATACATGTAAAATTAGTCAGTAATAAATGTCGATATAATTAACAATTAAAATCATTAGCAGTCCGAACATAATTTGTCCACATAGCGTGTATCTACTTTTAGCCTTGAGCCGTCTTTTTCACCAACAAATAAACCATTGTTTCCTTTTTTTTTAATTTTTTGCTAAAAAAACAAATAATAGGCAAATAAAATAATATATGTTTTGCGAGACTCAGGAAACGATGCAAATAATCGTTCCAGACATTGCGCATCGGCTGTTATTCAAGGTAAATGTCAGATTTCGTAATTTCAATTTTTATTTTTAAATATTTTGATTAAAAATTTTTTCGACAGTTTTTTAGCAGTTAAAGTTAATAATAGGGTATGTATAGTCAATTGAATAAATTTATGTTTACATTTGTAAAAATAGGAAAATTATCGATAGTTTTCAAAAATCTGAAAATTTAACATTAATAATATTAATTTTTTTTATTGTTTTTCTACTGTATAATAAAACATAACTTTCAAATGTGTAATTACAATAATAATAATAATAATAATAATAATAATAAGTTTATTGTTGACCTAAGGTGTATAAAATGATTATAAATTCTAAAAATTCTAATAATTTAATATTGTATACTTTTTGTGTGCACTTCTTATCATTTTGGAATCATTTAAGCTAATACTATGTTTAGAAACTTACATTTTTTATATGACAATATGTTTATAATATTATTTAAATATCCTTAAATATTTTAAATAAAAATAAAATTAGAGCAATAAAAAAAGATATATAATATAGTAAATATTGAACCAAGTAGTTATAAAACTATAAATAAATTTAAAATTTAGTCATGATATATTAATACTAGAGACAATTTATATTTTAAAATGTTGATATGAATATTGTATGTAAGTACTATTAAATATATGAAAAATTAAAAAAGGAATAAATATATAGATATTATATTATTATGTATGTATTGTGTTTTTTCCATGTAAATATTTACATTTGGTTAATAAATAATAACACATTACAGGACATACAGCATTAACAATAAGTCTAAATAAAAATGCAGAAAAATTAACGTTCAAGTAACTTTAATAGTTGTACCTATATATGAATATTTTCCTACTAATCATTAAATAATAAAAATATGCATACTTTATTATCACTTAGTACTTATGCCATATTATCTTATATTTTTGTTATTTATATTAACGACCTCGTTTTTATTGTTATGGTATTGTGATATAAGATTTTACTAATTTTCAATCGTATATTTGTACTTACTGTATGGAATTATAAAAATAAACTTCTTAAATTAATTTTGTGTATTAATTATCATGTCTAAGTTTAATACACATTAACTATATAATTATTTAAGTATTATTGAGAATGTAAAATTATTGTAGATTATCAATTAAACAGAGTGAGATTTATTTTTATTATAATTAATGTATAATATTATATTTTCAATATTACGTATTTATTTAAAAAGAAAAAGAAAATTTAGCCTTGTAAGAAAGTAAGAATATATTATATATATATATATAAAGAAAAAAACAGAAAAATAAGTTTCTATGTGAACTCTTTTTGTACGGATAAATTTGACCTTACACGCTTTTTAAATTTAAACATAAATAATATATATTTTTAAAATCCAACTTCCTTAATAAAAAAAAGTACTAAGAACAATTTTTTTTTATGTTTTTCTGATACAAACATCAAAATCATAAAAATTAAAACTATCCATGTAAGTTATTAAAATGTTATATATTTTATAAATACTCAATTAATTGTATGTTTATATTACACTTTTATTAAATTTATTTGTCGATATTCATTGATACTGTACTCAAATATAATTTAAAACAATTAATTACACGCTATTCAAAAGTACAACGTTATAATATTATGAACTTACTATTATTTTAAGAGATACATCATATTATAATATTTAATATATATTTAATAATAATTTTTAATCATTATTACTTTTCAAAAATGTATAAAATACAAATATTTTTTACACTTTAAAAAATATATGATTATTAATTACAAATTTGTTAAATTTAGGTCGCATAATTCATCATTCGTTTTATTTAAAGATATTATTTTATTGCGGTCTAAAATGTTCAAATGACAATTATAATTATTGTTATATTTTATATTAATTAAGGAAAAATTAATTTAAATTTTAAATTATTTTAATTTCTGTAAGTTTCTTGAATATTTATCTAGTTAAAATTTAAACGTAGTTCTATGCTATGAATTATTAAATTGTATATATATATTTTATTTATTGAGTAATGGTAGGTAATTACATTGTTAAAAGTTAGGTTAACAAGTTCTAAAACTATTTTAATATATTTACTACTATAATTGTACTACGCTTTATTAACTAGTATACTGGGTGATTCTTTTAATACTTATTATCTTAAAACTATTAACGTTTTTGAAAATATTTTTGTTTACGTTATTTCCAATAAAAATAAAATATATATTTTTTTAATATTTTTTTTTTTCATTAGAATTTTTCAATTTTTATTGACAATGAACATTTTTAATTTCATATTCTGTATCAGAATATTTTTTCAGTATTTCGATATAAAAATTTCTGAACCTCAAACGAGTATTTTATGAGTAAACTTTATAAATATTTAAAGCTTATGCGAGCAGAGTAGTAGACCAACATTTTATGGAGTATCTATCCCCATACCTTTAATTTAAAACTTAAAAAGAATGTTGTTTCATTTTAATTGAAAATCATATGACAAAATATTTTCAAAAATTTTAAATTGTATGAGTACTGTTTGATAAAAGAATTATTGTGTATTTCATCCGGTATGATTATAAATTTGATCAAGTATACACTATACATAACAATAAAATTGCATTATAAATAAGTTATATATACCATTAATATAATTCAACTACTTATAGTCAAAAATATTAGTATTCATGATTTTTATTGTTATATTATGAACAAAAGAGGATATTTTTTATTGTATCTAATAAGAATTGTACCTGTAAAAGGTGAAATATATTTTATTGTTTTAAGTTTATAACTCTTTTTAACACATATTTCTTTTTGTCATAAATCATAATATTCGTTAAAATTGTACAATCATTTGTGCGACCACAAAAGTACTTTATAGTTTTGTATTTTTATTAATATTTTACACTTATAAAAAAATTTAAAATTAAAATTAAAATCCATTTTTTTTATTACACGCTAAAAAAAAGTCTGTCCACCATATATTGGTTAATACTTAGCAATTTAAATAACATTATAGGCGTTATTTCTAATTAGGTAATACTTGACTTTGTTAACAAAATATAAGCAATTTAAAGTAATATCAAAAAGTCAATATTAACTTTTTATTACTATTTTAGTATAAAAATGGATTAAAACTACAAGTCTATTATTTCAGATAGGTACTAAATAAGGACACTATGAATCTATCGGTTTTTAAACTATATATTATTTTGATTTTAGTTTTATATATTATTACATATTGTTAGTAGATAAGTGCTTAAAATGTTTTATGTTTTTTTTTAAATATTTACTTATTTAATATTAAAATCCGCAAAAGGAAATTATAATAACAAATAACAATAACATGAACTATTTGATTATATAAAAGAAATAAATTATAATTTTAGTTTTAATTCACATTTCAAGTTTTTTACTATAAAAAATTTTCAAAAACTAACAAATAGATTAAAGTAAATAAGTCCTTAAAAGTTTTTAGTTTCTATATTTTTATATTCATCTGTGTTTCTGTTAATTAATTTTAAATTAACAAATTTTTTATACTCATAACATAGACTTAGTATAGTCGAATAATCAATAATTATAAATTATACTCAACTTTCCAAAAACTTATAAACAATTATTACTACTATACGTTTTAAGTAGATTCATCAAATACGCTTTGATAATTATATACTTAAATATTTAAAATATATGTATGATAATAATATAACGAAATGTTAAATTTGTATTCTAATCTATAACCGATGCTGTATATTTTTTAATAAATGATAATAATAAATAACTTTGAAATTTGTATTTTTTAGAAAATAATGTGTAAAAAATTAAATACAATTTATTTTATTATTCACAAACGTATTATTTTAATAAACTCATATTTATCAATAAAATCAATGCATATTCAATAATTTGTATTATTTATGTGTATTTAAAATAAATAAAAAAATGAATATAATTTATACAATTATATTATCGTTATAATCCAGAATTATATCATTATTCTTGTATTATTTGCTTTAGGCAAATTCATAAGACTGCAAGTTGCATACATTTAATAAATGATGGTTCATAGTTATTTACGCTAGAAAATATTCTGTGAAATCAACAGATCATCGTATTTTTGATTATACTGACTTCAAAAAATAAAATAATGTGTTTTAGTGTAAATATCAAATACTTGTATTAACCTCGATTAACCTGACATGTGTCATGACGTATATCATAATTATGTTTATATTTTTTTCCGTACAAGACTTTTCAATGTAAATTAGTTTAATTTGTATGACCCTAGGCAGTGCAAAAATATAATTAACCTGTATATTTATTTATTTATTAGATCGAATCAATATAATTAAATAAAGGTCGTGTGTATAAAAACAAATAGTTTTTAAATTAGTTTACTATGTATGTCATCTTTAATAGTGAATCTGTTATTTCATATTCGTTATAAGTATAATGTTTACAAATGTAATACACACTTAGTAAATACTTACAAAAATACTCTCATGCGTTAAACAAAATATTGAAATAAGTATAACAGGTAATCTTACCAATGGTAATATAATGATTTAAAGTATAGTGTATACTATTACATTACACAAGTTAATATTTACTCGTTATGTTAACAAACTATATTTAAGAAAATTGTATTCTTCCAAGCATGTTGAAACTTATTATATTATCATGTATTATATCATAGATAGGTACTAATTTAAAATACTATTACAAAAATATTTTACTGAGTAAAAAATGTTCATATTTTCTTAACAAGAGGAATTAAGAGTTAAAATTAATAGATAGCATTCACTAATTTATACTATCTATTAAATAATAACCAATTTAAAAAATGTATTACAAAATACACATTACTTAGAGAAGTTGATATAGTAATAATTAATTTTAAATACTAGGAAAAGGTAGATCAAAAAAATATATATATTTATATTATAAAAATAACATTGACATAAATTTAGATCATCGACTGTGGTTCATCACTGATGATGATTAAAATGATATTGATATATAAATAATAATATAAAATGGAAACTTGACAAGAATTGGTAATGTGACATTGGCAAAACATATTTACAAATATCACAACAATACATAATACACTCATGTCATGACTATTGAACAAATCAAGAAGTTAAAAATTCACAAACAAATACATGCAACTTAAAACAATGATAAAATTATAGAATTAATTTTAACAAGTAGGTATACCTACCTCATTTAAAAGTCTTATATTTTTTTATTTATATTAATTATAGTAAACATAAAAAATAATATAAATTATTTACCAATAAATAAAAATGATAATGAGCATTAACTAATTATTTTTAAGTTTCTTCCTTAAATAAAACTTGGTTATACCAAATTTAAGTTATATTGTAGTTTTTATTTTTTAATATATCTACGTCTTATTTCAAGTGCACGTATAAAACAATTAATTACTTTTATTAATAAATTCATTTAAATATATATAGGCACTAAATATTTACAAAAAAAATTATAATGCTATTGAACACTTAAAATAATAGCATGTGTCCAAACAGTGTCTTACTTACAACTTATAGATTATATGTATAATAATGAGAAAATGAGACATATTCAATTTTAAAATTGGTGTAAGATAAGTGTAATGTAATCCCTTGCATTTCAGACTTAATTGCAATTTTTTTTGGGGGGGGGGGGGGGGTGATAATTGTTTAAAGTAAAAAACTCTGGACTACATTTTGAATCATTCAACAAACGAATCGATGACATAAAACAAAATAAAGAAAAAGAAAAATCGTCTGCTAAACACAGTTTTTATAATTAAACGTGACCGTATTAATAATAGTTACGTAAAACTACGTAATTGTTTAATATTATATGCGAATTGTGAATTGAGAAGAAAACAATAATTGTCTACCGATGATATTGGCAGGTTTCCATTCATCGTCTTTATATACTGCTACGTTGCTAGACAAACTTATTTTATGGATCCATACACTTTTACAAATATTATGATCAACAAATTAAACAATATAAACATTAAATGTAAATGTTTCATACAAAATAAAATAAAAAAATACAATATTATATCATTACATTTTATACTTTAACAAGATACCATAATGTGGGGCAGGAACAACTCTGTTTAGAAAATCCAAACGAGTTTCTTACCTTCTCTGACATATTAACAACAAAATATTTATTTTTAATCTAGTTCAAAACGTATTAATATCATTATTGCAAAAGGGACAAGCAATTTATTTTAGGATGAATAACGATACGTCGTTTTTGTACACAATATTTCGGTTAACTTTTATTATGTTGTCAAGAAAAAAAGATCAGAAACTTTAAATTAGAAAATTAATCATATTATTTTAAAATTCACAGTGAATAATATCCCAATCCATTAACAATAAAATATAAAGGCGAAGAAAAGGAATATAATTAAGCATTCGATCTTAACAAAGACGAACATTTTTAATGGTAAAACCGAGCTCTACTTTGAATGTTTTTCGATTATAATTATCATTGGTTTTAAAAATAAAAACACACGCCCTGGCCCACCCAATTCTGTAACATGCTTTTTTTTTTAATGACACCGTATTAAAAATTACTTTTGACGCTAATGTAGCCTTGGAGTTTATTATTTTCAATTTGAAATTAGTATTGTGGTAAATTAAAAACTCTTCAATGAAACTGGTACAATTAATGTAAATAATGTACAAGCGTATTATATTTAATCAGTTATATACATATATATGGCATGTGTAATGTGTAACAGTTTAGTATTATGAGTAGTATCGTATATGTTTATTATTATTGTATAATAATAATAATAACAGTAGGTAGTTTATGGTCGGTCTGTTAACTACATTATGCGAACTGTAGTTAAAGTCATTTTAAATTATAGAAGTGGATATTTATTAATATGATAATATTAGTAATAAATATTGACCACACAGTTATATAAGCAGAAGGAAGTGATGTCTTGAAAATAACACGTTTATTGAAAATAAATGTAAATATCCATCAATCATTTGAAATGTAGATATATTTTGGCAAAACTGAACAAGAACAATCAATTTAATGATATTTATTTATGATCGTTGCATTATTGAGTAGACGGACAAGGTGATAAGAATATCCGGTGTAGGCGATTTCGGGAAGGTAGCCAAACCAAATACATATAATATATCCTATCATCATACCTATAACCTATGTCATAAGTTGATAAATGATTTTCATTATATGTATGTCTGAGGTACTTATAATATTATTTACTCAGCGTAATAGATAGAAATTTACAAAATACAATTACATACATTTACATAAAATTAGTATTTTAGATTTAATTGTAAGAAGAATTTATTATAAAACGTTCCAAATTAGGATTTTGAAGATAATAGATAATAAGGTATATATAAATATTAAATCACACAATTTATTTTAAAAATTATAAAAGAAATCATTATCATACACGGGGTTTTAAAATGATAGTGAAATTTCTATACAGTGTTAATAAATTATATCAATTCTAGTTTGTAGTATTTCTATAGTTTCTAAATTTGAGGAATGAAATGTAATTCTAGTTTTAGTTATGAGTTTTTTGATTAGACGAAATTTGTTTTAAGTATTTCATAAACCACATCAACACCTTAACGGTCAAGGTTTTTAAAATTTTTTGAAACATCAGCGTATATAGGTACTGCTATAAGCTCACATCCACCTATATATTCAATAACGTTTTAATTTTTTTTATGATATGGTCATCCCTTATAGAATGATGGAATTTCCGTGTTCTCTATACAACATTTGAAAACGACTGAACACTTCGGAGCGTGTTTTATGTTTAGTTGTGTACCTATCCGTAAACACGAAAATTGTATATGTTCAACCAACGACGTCTACGCACATAACATTATATATACATGGTACAACAATCAATGTCTGTACACATTGTTAGCATACAGTTTGAATTAATAATTTCATAATCTGACATTTTCGAGCACAGCGTGCGTTTGAAATATTTATACTGAAGAGCTTTTTCAGCTGTTGAGAAATATAATGGCAGTAATATATGAATTACCTACACAGTATGTCGTTCATGGTCATCTTAACGATACTTAAACAGAGGGGCCGAAAACACGGTGGAAGGAGTAAACTTTGCAGACCAAGAAGTGGCATTCAAGGACGGGGAGTCGTGGGGAACAGTGAAAGTGCCTTTCGGAGACGCGCTGGCGCCCGCAGGCGCTTCCATACCAGATCACTGTTGCTGAGGCCATTTACCCACGGCGCCTGGGGTACTATCCTACACTCATTTAAGCATTACCACAACTTTATTTTTTTCGTTTGTGCCCTGCGTTAATCTGACCCGTAACGCACCTTATAATATGTAATTGTTTTTTATTAGGTACTACATATGTAAGTATAATATAATATGTATTTATAATGCCTTAGCCTGTACCAAGAATAAATCTGATCGCTAACTAATGCGTGCAACATTTTACATGAAAAATCAGTCGTAACTTTTCATTTATAATTTTCTTGCGCTGTTTAATGATCCTCAGAAATGGAGGAAATACTTCAACCTACTAACATTACTACGCCAAGTATAGCAAAGTAACGAAATTATTTTACTAGATCATGTGATTACTAATACCAAACAAAATATTTTCAATATATGTATAAAAAATGAGTCCTAAATTACATTGCTACATTAGTACATCTAGATCTTGTGGACAGTAAAAATAACAATTAATTTAAAAACAAATAAAACATATAATTACTTAAATTTATCATCATATCAATATTTTGCATTAAATAATTTAAAATTTAAAATATAATAATTTATTGCTGTACTATACTGTAAATTAATTAATATATAGTTGATGATACTAACATTTTTAAACTATTTATTTTTCTTACTGACATTATGAGTTAAATAAATTGTTTGAAATCACCTTCGATATTATTTATTATATAATACGCATTACAATTTGTGGTTGACATTCTCCTAACAACAATCATATTGTTTGAGAAATTTTTTTTGCTGACGTATTTATAATATTTATGATTCGTTTGTAATAACTAATAAGTAATAACGTATATAAGCAAAGTATGATTTGATGTGTGTTTTCTAGTACATTGTAATTCATTTTTTTTTTATTAAAAAAATATTTAGTAGATACTAGATATGTATTTAAAATTATATTGTTATTTATTAGTTTATTACTATATTATACATAAGTTTAATAAATTGTAACAAAATATCAAATTCATTATAAATTTTAACCTAGTCCATTGACTATTTAAAAAAGCTGCATACTAATACGATTTATTATATTTTATTGATACAAAATGATAAAGATTTAATTTAATATGGATTTGTAAAATAAATAGTTCCTTTTATTTATTTAATAAACTCTATTTTGAATTATCCAATAGTTACTGCATTAAATTACATATATAATGCTTTATTTTAAATTTTACAATATATACTTTATATAGTTAATAAAATATATCATAATATTTCTATATATTGAATTTGTTAAATAACTAAATAAAACCCAAGAAATTAAGTTAATTAATAAACAAAGTAAATTCCTTCGTTATTATTGATGTTATAAACTTATAAATGATTATATTAAATAGGTTATCTTTAAGTACCAGTAATTATTATATAATAAAATAAAATGAATGAGAAAAAAAAATTACTATTAAAAAAATTAATTTTTAACTTAATAGATTAAATTACTTTATTTAATAGACTTAATTGAATGAATGCTATAAACAGCAATCTTGATAGTGCTGCAATACATCAATGAATAACAGTTTATGCATCCTACGATACTTAAAATGATAATATAAGATCGTGCACAACAATTAAATTCTACAATTTGAATACCTACCTATTAGAGCGTGTGGGCTATCCATCATACTCAAGTATATACAGTAATAGTAATAACTGATGATGCATATTAAATTAAAAGCTGAGAAGTCCAAAAGTAATTCAAAATATAACCATTAATTAAAATCAACTCGATGACTTAACGCATTGGTAATTAAAAAATAATAATTTCATTATGGTTTCCATTATATCTATAGCTACGAGTTTTTTTGACGGTAATACGCTTGCAATTTTTCTAATTTAATTAAAGCTAAAAATTAATGTTCCTTTTATACGCGCCAAAATCTTGAAACTAACACTATTGTGTTGCTAATATTATATTTATTATTTATTATCGATTGATTAATCAAAATTTTTACCTGAAGAATGTTCATGGTGTTGCCGGTCATCTTGTAGATGATGCTGTATAGGATCCACGTGAATATGGTGGTGGTGCAACGTGCACTCGGCATCGGTGCAGTTAAGCATGACGTTCTCTCCCTAATTGTATGATTTATATAATGCGTAATCTACGACTATGACGTCCTCAAATCCACAGGATATTAAAAATTTCAGTTGCCCGTTCTCCATGCGAAAGTCTCGAATATTTAATAATCCACGAAATCATCTATGTAATCTAGAACACATAAAAACACACGTGGTTAGCGGATGAATACACGCACATGACTAAAGGAATAATAATATTGTAAATCCTAATCCCTAATCTCAAGAAAAAAAAGTGTGATTATTTGTACACAGTTTTACTTTACTCGATAAACACACTCTAATGTGATAATAATGTCGTTTATTTTATCATAGACGTTTACTATAGTATTAAATACACAAATTTCCACATGGTATAGACATGTTTCTAATAACACTTCGTTTTCAATTAATAGTATGATACACAGCTCAGCCTATACACTGTACACACACATATACACACATTCTTATCGGTGTTTATGTGACAAAAATTAAGTGTTCGAGGGTTAATTAGCTGTTATTGTCGATTGTGCGTTTATCGTTATTATAATATAGTATCATATTTCACTCAAATTATTATTGTACATATGATATATTAGAGACAATTTATTAGTGAATGTTCAAAACGTCTATGAGTATTGAGTACCTATACCTGTTGACGGCAAAGTGTGCGTGTGTATGCACAAATAAATAGCCGATAATAATTGCACCTATGCACAAATATACGACTATAAAATTGTGCAGCGCGTATAATAATCAGTTACGGGTCCAATTGAAAATTGAAAATCATCATTTTCGGGCGCGAGAGGGGGGGACGTAGTAGGTACTTTCTTTTTTCTTGTTTACCGAACTCAAGTTTCCACCTACGAAAGAACATTGCGAAAATAAAACGATAATTACTATGCGCGCTATAGGATCCCACGGATTGATCACAATGACTGTGCAGACCTCATTAGAGCCATAACGTTGTAACGGTTCGATTTAATATGATGTATATTGTATGCTACACGATCGTCGATGTATTTTAATTGACACAGAAAATACAATAATTGTGGGGGACACAGATTTGTGCGATTCGGTTTGTCGTAAAACAAAATTATCGATATTGCAAAAATAACAATTTCTTATTCAACTGCTTCGCAGTAATAATAAAATTGTAATAATTATTTTATATACCTAATACATATTATAAAGTTTATCGTAAATTATTTCGGAATAATTTTACACTGTTACCTATTCAGAGTGTAAAACGTATTGTCGTATTGATATAATATGTATTATTATAAGATGGCGTGACCTATTATACTGTTGTTTATTGATGAATTACATCGCAGTCGTTCAATACGCTTTGCTTAAAAACTCTTCAAATGATATTCAGAGTTTCCGGTTCTTGAATATAGGTATATTTTACTATATGGCACTAATAGACTATACAATTTATAGTATACTATATTATAATATATATATACACAACCACAATCATTTTCATATAGTTATATTATTATTAAACACTTAATAGAAATTTCCAATTTCATTAACATACACTAGCGACCATTGCCTGTTCGAGATTTTCATTTCAATTATCTTATGACTTAAACGTTATACGTTTTGATATAAATCATTTTATGGATTATACCTATAGCTTTTATTTGATTTTATAATTTCAAAGTTATCAATGTAAATATTTTTTATTTTTCGCTACTAATATTTAGGTATTTAAAATTAACAATAATATTTTTTTTTAAATTAATAATCCTTTTAGCTATTATTAAACAGTGTCAATTGATAACATTTACACTAATATAATAACTAAAAATGTATTTTAATAAATTGAAACGTTGTGTAAGTATTGTATATACTATATAATATTATATTGTATTTATAATTTTTCTTATACATATATTTCGTAAAATAATTTTAAATCTTTAAACATTTTACTGGTAGATTTATTAATCTGAAAAATGATAACGCATATTTATATTTCTCTCTGATTAATAATATCAATTAATAAAATAAATATAAACATTATTTAGGTACAATTCATATTTGTATTAGGTATATATAATTAATTTTCTGTATTCATTTCAACAAAAAATTTTGTTTTTTTAAATAATTAAATTTAAAAAATATATACTATTTATGAACATATACTAGTATAATTGAATATTAAAAATATTAAATAATATTTAATTAATATTTTTTATTTTGTTTTCATTATTATGTACATCTAAATTCTACAAATAAATAGTGTAAATGTAAAACACTCTATAAAACGACTATTTCATTCTTGTAGTAAAAAAAAATTAAATAAATATTAATACTTTTGGAAATAACTAATAACCTATGATTTAACTACTCAGTATAATATATTATTTCTTAAATTACAAGACTATACTGTATTCTTTTTAAAAACATTTTAATATTTAAAATTAGTCAACGGTATATTCATAATGGATATTATTTCACAAAATTTGGACTGACACCAAATACATAACCGGCTATAAGGAAACACATAATAAACTAAATCATGCTTCCGGTGTATAATTTGCACTATCGTATAAAATAATATTTATGTAATCTAGACCATTAGTGTTCAGATGGGTTTTCAATTTGCTTGCGAAAGTTAATTAGACGCTTGCAGACATATTGTACCAATATGTATATTTTCACTATATTAAACACAACACTGTTATTGAAAAAAAAACATACAGGTAGTATATTACAGTAGCCTTTTATGGTTGTGATATATAAGTTGTCTATTCATTACAAGTTAAATGAATACATCCTGTTGATACGCAAATACTATTACTATGTAGTATATAAAAAAGCTCTGAATATATATTTTATTATAACCCTAATTAGTCTTTACTAAAATTGGGTTATGATATTTTTATTTATTTATGAAGTTTTTAATGCATTATATTTATTTTTCCGTTAGTAAAATATAATTAAATTTATTTAATATTTGTTTTACTTGTTTTAAAAAAAAATAAATAAATCATCCGCGTTAAGGAGTATTTTAATTCTAATTGATAAATTAAATTTTTGAAGTACAAACATAAATATTAGTCCCCTGTCTAAAATAATAATAATTTTCGACATGTATATAAATTATGAAATCAAAAACAATAAGTGAAATATATGATTATCTTTCGTAAACCTAGACTTTTTTCCAGTAAACAATTATACTCAGAATTGAAACTGATATACGTAAAAAAAATTATATTATTCAGCAATAAATAACTTGACATAGTCAGCCATTCATGACCATAATACGAGATCTGAAAACTAATATTTCCTTAAATAAACACCTAAAAATATTATAAAATTTATCTAATAACTGGATTAAGATTATACAAAATCATCTTCCTCAAATAAAAAATTGTCAAAAATTGGTAATTTTTAAGTTGCTAATAAAGTTATTACAGTGAACTAATTTTGTAAAAAAAAAATGTTATCAATACTTTAAATTATAACATGTATATTTTTTATTTATTATAAATTTTATTATTATTATTATCTTTTAAAAACTCGTTTATCAAAACAAGGACTTTATCCTTAATGATTAGCGATGCAATGCTATAACGATACACGAAATCCATTCTATAAGCCTCAATTCTGCTAAATAAATAAATATTATAACCTACTATTATTATTAAAAATTCAATTACCTAGTAATAAATTAAAATATAATAATTTTTTTAATTAAATATTTTCTCCAAATTATTAAAAATGTATTGTAACAGTTAGCCAATGGTTAATAATATATTTTTATTGTGACACATTTTATGTAAAGGCCATTTTCATAAGCAATATCTAATTAAATACAACTTATACAGAAATCTTACATAATACAACGGAGTTAAATATCTTGTAGGTACGCTGTTATAATAAAATTGATTAGAAATTAGAAATCTTGAACATGTTTCAAAAAGGTTAAGTCAATATTTAACTTAATTATAATTTTTGTTGTGAAATATTTTATCGCATTACCTAAGTATTATACTATCCATGCAGTGGTATTAAACTGAATATATGCTACTTTTATGTGTTTGAATTGAGTCCGTATAAATAAAATGTCATAACTACCTACACAGTGAAATTCGCTCAAAATTAAATGCTTTTTTTTCATTCGGGACATCCAAATATTTTTAGGACACTCTTTTGGGAATACACTCTGATAAAAATATACAATTAAGAAGCAAAGCAAAAAGACCATAAGGAGAAACATTTTTACGGGAGATTACAAACAAATATATAAATAAGCAAATTTGGAGATTTGACTTTTTAAAATTTGTATCATTTAATTTTTTACCAGCTACTGTTTAATTATTAAAATTATTATATTACACATAATCGTTATTATTATTTTAAAAACATTATTATATCACAATATAATTATTATTATTTTAAAAACATTATTATTATTATACTCAAAAATATTTGGGTATAATGGGACTTAATTCAATATTTGGGACTCAATTTAATGTCAGTCCTATCCATGATATTATAAATTATCTTTTTTTTGAGTAGAATGAAATTAAAATTCTAAATTAATAAACTCATATTTTCAAATGGATTAAACAACGATATAATATTATGAAATAACACTATTCGAAAAAAAATGTATTACATTTTTATAACTTAACATTAAATGAGACATTATCCAATGTACAAGATTTATTTTATTTTTACACTCTTTTTAATTTTAGACGTTTTACCTGTTTTTTTTTTATATTATATATGTAAACATAAATAACATATTAAATATTCATATAATTATTAATTTGATTAGTAATTATATCCCTATTATATCTAGAGTTAAAGAAATATATTATATATAAAAGACAAAAAATATATATCAATATAATATGGTTATATCACACATGTGACTGCGATACTATTTGATGGGAAGGAAACTAAATTCTGCAACAGTATATAGCAACAAGTTGATACTTGGGTGTGCCAAAAAAAAAATTTAAAAAACCGTTCTCTCACAATTTCTGAATTGTTACGCGTTTTCTTACAGTCTGCAGTATAGATAGAAAGCCTGAGGCCGTCAGCTGTAATACTGCAGCCGCTGCCGCCGGTATAGTGTAGCAGTATAATATGATATAGCCACGTCATCGACAATTTTAATACACGGCCACCGATTATTAAGCCTTTATTAAGCACTGCCATCGATCTATTCTATACGTCGTCTATCGATCGGTTTCGTTGTTGCAAAACATCGGGTTAGGCACCTGATCACCGCCGACACCGGAGAACCGGTCCTCATGGGCTTTGCCAATGTTGTGCCACAGCCTATATGTACATAATAGGCGCAGTCAGTCAGTCGATGCCGCTGAGGTTTTTGAACCTCGTAGCTCATTCATACAATACAGGAATCAGCAATGTCACACTGCAAATTATGAGGAAACTGTATAGTGTATACGTATTATTATGACAATATAACGATATTAGAAAATTTGAAAAAGTGTAGCAGCATCTGCAGCTACGTGGACGCGTAAATATTATATAATATATTTTAATATTTTTGTTTTGTTAAGTGTAACCTAATCGTAGAACTTATTGACCTCTGCAGTAATCTGTACGGATACTTAATGGAACCTTTCACTAAAATGTAACGCACACGATCAAATTTATGACACGCCACCATACGTACGTATATAATAATGTCTTATTGTTTCGCTGAAAATGCATTCGCGTGCGCAGCGTATACATAATACGTTTCCCATACACACACCGCAGTAGCAATTCTAAATAGGAAAGAACCTTGATGAAGTTCCTTATTGGTTTACTTCCTGCAGTGGTATAAACAAAACTGATAGTATTAGAAAAATTCCACAAGCTCCGGCGCACAAAAATGTGTTGATTTTCATTCCACCACAGCACTCATATAATATCTATATTATATATATTATATATATAATGACTATAATGTGTAGACGGTAATCATTGTGTTATGTAAATTATTATCACGAATAACACGTTGTAATTTCATATATTATATTTCCAGTGCGTATTTTACGATATGGATTGTTTGTGGTCATCTCAATCGAATAATATCAGTAGAATCTTTGATCGGCTCTGATCGATCGGTGGTCGTAGGTATACATACGTAAAGAAATCAATCATATTTTTACATAAACTATGATACACTTATCAAGGTTTGGCTTTATTTTATGTAATACATAATAGGTACACATTATAATATTATTACAACGTTAGAAATTACTGCGTAGAAAATGTTCGACTTATATCTTTCCTACTTAAACGTATATTAACTTCAATATGAAAAAAATCAAATATTTTAACCATACTATTGGTATAAACGAGTACTATAATAATATAATATACAAATTAATTTTAATCGTCCAAATACAGTACGATTTATACTTGAAATAAATAATAACATTTCGTGAAGTACTTATACAAATATTTTCGTCTGAATACTTAATTATTTTAACTATGGATTGATTATTAAATATTAGACTTGACTGCATATGAGAAAAACTCGCATTCAGTTCAAGAAGTTCAGGTACGATCTTGTCATAATGTCAACAAGTTTGTAGGTATATGTTATGTAACTTCACTTAAAAGTTTATAACACTATTCGCACGTTTTGAAATAATAATATGTCAATTTGTTTAGCAAAGTTATAAATTATCTAAGCACATCAAGTTGAAAAACAAATTCGTCTAGTGTTTATTTTTTTTTATCCGTTATCGAATTTTACTCATGGCGAGATTTTATAACGTCCGTACGTCATTGGCAACCGTGGTAAGCTCGTCGTTGAGATTATTGGTGAGATGAATAAGTAAGTGGTAACCAAGATATTTTCCGTTGATAATTAATCTTAAAACAACAACCGCCTGTCTTCTCCGTATCCGTTTCCCCGTATTCACGACGGTTTTCGATCTTCTTCGCCGTCCGAGAGTGCGTTAAATATAGTTTAGTGGTATGTACTGTGCGTGAAAACATTTTAATGGAACGAGTCTTCAAAAAGTTTTCTTATCAATTCCGGGCTGACGAATTTCTGTGCATGCTCCATTCAATCATTAGAGGATTATGTACTGGGTGTGTGCTCACAAACCAGTAAGATACAATTTAGTCACCTACGAGTATTATACGCTATTCATAGGTTCATTTTCGGGGACAATTTGTTTTACTAAACCGTTATTTAAAATGTATTTAATTGTTATTTAATGTAGACTTACTGCGCTTAATTTGAGATATTGTTTAAATTTAAAAAATCGGAGAAAACCTCGATAAAATTCTAAAATAATCGTTCAGTATATGATTAATATTAAAAATTATTTATGCATTATCATCGGTCTGTATTATTGTATTATACATATACAACATAACTGTAAGAGATCCGATCGCTCCGTTAGGTTAGGTTAGCTTAGCTATTTTTCACATATAGATGAGAATTTAGTTTAATTTTTTTCAAACTTTTAAAGATCTAAATACCTTACCCCTCACCATATGAAATAGTTATATGTATAATAACGCCACTTTTCAAATATATAGTATATTTTATACCATACCTATATTATATCGTAAAATATTTGAAGCATTGTTGTGCTACTGTATAGTTAACATCGATGTACTAAAATTGGGTATGGTGAGATTTCTGGAGGAGAGGGGAGCGATATATGAAAAGTGCCCCAAATATATTTTAAAAAACAAAATGAAACAAGAGAAAACATGTTTTAGTCTTTAGAGAACAGTGCATACATTGTGATATTTTTACCTATAATATAATAGTATCTCATTATTTCAAAGTCTTATTTTTTTATAATATTATTTTTAAATAATATTTGATGTTATTGTTTTTTTACAACTTATTGTTATTGCTATTGTTTTTTATTTTATTTTATTTTTTTTTTTGATATCAAAATACATTTTTAATTCATATTCCAAAGTAGAATATTTTTTAGAATATTGAAATACATAAAAGTCGAATTCGAACAAATATAGTATAATTAATAGTTACTGCACTAACACGATCTGTTTAACAATAATATTTTATTATTATTTTATATTTTATTTTTTTATTATATTTTATTTTTTTATTATATTTGTATTAAATAGTTCGTAATTTTTCGGTATGATTTTTTTCCAACTGGTCCAAACGTTCTTTGCCCGCCATTTAATACTATTTATTACTACATACGTGTAGCATATTATCTACTACACGCAGTTTACAACGCTTCTACTATTGCAACGATACTATAACTACTACTATAATTGTTGTTATTATTTATTATGTATAGACCTTGATCTGATCGATTATTCTTTCAGTATATACATGTATAATATATGTATTATGTATAATATGTCTATATTCAGATATTTTCTTTGAAATCGTGAATAGATGTATGTTTGTGTACCTATTCAGAAATGTGAAAGGTGAAAGAAATTTTAAATGAATGGTCTACAACTTACAAGTAATAATAATATGTGATATAAAGACAAATATATTTTATTATCAGCATCATTTAATTTACTTGAAAGTTTCAATGTACTTAATCACAGCGTATCAAGACGAGTTATTTGAGTTTTGAATTTTTATGAAACAATAGTTCATACGACGTATTACTTGTGAAATTAATATAATACCAAAATAATTAGCCTTAAAATAAAATAAAAAAAATGTTTAAAAACTAAAATTAAGTTTAATTCGAATTTATTTATGGTCTGTAATATACATCACATAGTTTTAACTTTAAATGTGTTCGTGATTATTAATAACTGCAATATAAGATATATATATATATATATTAATATACTCTGTATTATATTAGTGCTAAACCACCTTGAAAATAAATTATTGTTGCATGACATTTGAGTTCATTTTTTGTTTTAAAAATATTAATAATAGTTTTGAATTACATTTAAATAAGTTAGTAAATAGTTTATATTTAATTTATTCTTATCGTATAATTATATAATAGTTAATACTTCAAAAGTTTTGTAAAAATTAAATAAGTACGTTATGTTTAATTAATAATTATTGATATTTTAAATTTTAAGTAAATATCTACCTATATAGGAGACATATAATATTATGCGGTATGCGTTATACACAAGATGTGTAAAATAGAGGTAATACATTATAATAAACTTATAAAAATAATAATTTCACAGAAATGTAATTAAAAATAAATGTATATTTTACGCTATTATTTTTAATGAAACTTTAATGCTAAATGAAGCTAAATGAACGGATAATTTCGTCTTTAGAACTATAAAATAGATGAAACGAAATGTGTATAAAAATTAGTTAACCGGAACGATACCTAAGTACTTTAATTTAACTTAACGATTTAATTTTTTAATTAGACATTCTATATTCTACAAGATATTCTGCATTCGGACGTGAATTCAAGAACATTACGATAATTTAAATGAATAATAATCTAAGTCTGACCATCGAATCTTTTTGTCACCATTGATCACGGTTTTGTGTCAAGGGAAATTAATTTTTAATTTATTATTATTATTTTTTTATTTTTCTTTTTTTTTTATACAGAACAAAAATTTAATATCTGATACCGTTGAAAGGTCAACGTGTGTCGTGTGTAGATCGATATTATATTATTATTGTTAGCGTGTGCATGCACACGGTGCAAGTATACGTATACCTATAGGCTATATATTATTAGATATATATCATAAATATATATATATATTATAATATATTATTCACGTATACATTTATTATAATGACGTGTACCCTCCACAAATGAGATTACGAACCTTTAGTTCGGGTCCAGCGGGTGGCGATTTATTCACAAATCACAAGGTATGTCCGTCATCGAACTAAAATACAATATTATAATATTGTGTCGCAACAGACGCATTGTCGACCACGATAACGATGTTATGACTATTAAACAATTACAATATTATTTTATCATGTAATTATGCATGTTGTATGTTTTACTTTTTGACAAATAGAATGATATCGTGTGGTGGGTAGATCAGATGATATAAGTATGTAGAATAATGTCAAATGCGCCGGAAGGATATTTGAAACGAAAATAATAATGAACAAAAAAGAAAAATGATCGAAGAGATCGGTGAAAAAAAAATGAAAACGATTTAAATAAAAAAAATAAAAAAAACCAAAACGAAAACGAAATAATACGCGCGATTTGCGAATATGATTGACACGCACCGGCGCACACTGACCCGCGGTGTCCGCAATTTTATACGCGGCGCGCGCTCACGCACACACGCACACGCTCGCGGGGCCCGCGCACTGCGCACACACACACTCACACACACACAGACACACGCGGCGCACACGCACAGACAACACACACGCGCGGGCCGCACACACGGTTCGCTGAGACCGCGATGGCTGAGCAGAGGACGCTACGTCAGACGGACTGACGTGAGACGCGGCGCACACGTATATAATATAATGTTAGCCGCGGAATGATATTGTAACCAGTGGTCGCGAGAGCGTCGCGTACGTCTATTACAGCAGCGTAGACGCGCGAACGTGCACACACTCGCGGGGCGCGCTCACACGCCGCGCACACACGAGCCAGAGGTACCGGCCGCCGCTGTCTAGGCGGCCCCTTCCTCCGGGCGAGCGATCGTCGTCGGGTGGGGTGGGGGGGGGTAACCGCCCCACCTTCGGGGTAACCGGTCCGGTGTCGGCGGCCGCGAACACGCCCGGACAAAACGAAAAACGAGCAGAGACTCCATAACGAACGCCATGGTATAGGTCAACGGTTCTACCGTTTCCCAGTTTTCGCGACAATATAATAATAATATTGTATTGACAACACGCACTTGTCCACGTTACGCGCGCTTTACATTATTATGTGTGTCACAAGTTGTATCGTATATATATATATATATATGTAGTTATTACTTCTTACAATAATTTACCTAGGTGCGCTGCAAGTGTGTTTGTGTGTTATTGTGAGTGTGGCGTGTATCTATGTGTGTGTATGTGTGTATGTGTGTGTCGTGTAAGTACAAATGTGATGCGTATTATATTTTAATTATATTTATTATACTATATTATAATACGTGCAGCGTGTGTCAAGTTTCGATCGAGACCATAGTCCACAAAGTATCGAAACTTCAATAAAAATTAAAACATTTTGGGTCGTCGTCGTAATGGTGTATAAGTAGCTCTGATATGGTCTGCTCCTACTGCTGTGCAATCGTTTCCGTCATCGCCATATTGTGTACTTTGATGTTTATGACGGACCGTTAAAATATTATGATAATGCTGCGATGTACTCGTATACGATTTTGTTCTATAAGCTTGCGACAACCACGCACACTATGTTCAAAGTTTATAACAATATATTTAAAGCGTAAATCCTAACCAAACTGGATCTATATAATCGGGAATCAATCGTGAAAAAATCGGGTATCGTAAGATTAAGTTTCATAAAATCAACTAATCTAAGTAATCTAACTGTGTAAGTCGCTATGAAATATTGCTTGTAATATTAGTTAACATCAGTTGCGTAAAAATTTGAATTATAAAACCTACTAAGAGAACACCGGGGAGAACACTATTGAAATTAAGTTTTGTTTCAGTTTTTGTGTAAAATATAAAAGTGACAATGCCATTAAATAGAACACCCACCATACTATAAGTGGTTTGGAAATCGAAGTCGTGTAGCTGTAACTCGTACACACAATGTTGTAACACATCTAGATAGTTTGTATGCATCTTGTTAATGATATACAATAATACAACATTACCAACATATTAGATCTAAAATAATTATATTCATTTTAATAATTTTTAAAAAATTCAAGCAGCTACGAACAAAATAAATTATTATAGGTATTATATATATTATTTTAATACATTTTAATAACATATTATGTATACAATAAACGTAACAAAATAACATTACTCGTGTACACGAAATAAAATAGTATATATTTTTTATCATTATAAATTTGCGATTTATATTTTATATTATATTATAATATTTCAAAATATTGGACCAATACAGGTTTTTCTATTTGACGCAACGTCAATATTCACTTGAATTTCCTGATTTGAATTAAAGTTTATATCATAGTATAGGTACTAGAACTATAGGTATTAAAAAATATAACTTAAAATAACCGTGTTACATTATTATGCAATTTTCACTCGATTAATATTATAGATCATTGACTATTGTATCTACAATAGGTAGTTAAAATGGTTTAAACTTAGGAATTCAACTAAAGACCAATTGTTTTCTTATAAATATTATATCTTGAAATATGTGTGTATTACTGTATTATGTATAAATGTATAATGTATATATACATACATATATCTACGAGAAAATAATGAATTATTTTGTATCTAGACACTATTGCTTATTTCAAAGTATCATATTACGACTCAGCTCTCTGTGGATATCAACTAGTAATAAGTTACTTGTCTGCGACGCAGTAATGCCAATAATTGTATCTACCTTCGAGAGTTCACCGTGGTTTTCACTAATCATTGCCACCGGCGTTAGAACAGTCACTATAAATGTCAGTTCCCACGATTGGTATAAGTTACATTCGACAAATTCACTAATTTATATGGATAGGTGTGACAATAGAAGTCGGAGTGATTCTCGTAATAACATAGGTACCATCACGGATTAGTTGGGCTCGGCGCGCCAACAAGCACAATGGATACGTTGAACACTGTAATCTTATTTACGATTATCTAACCAATTTTTTTTTTGTGGGTGGTAAGGAGAGACTAAATCATGTTTTTTAATTGTTCCCAATATTTTAAGAGGACTTTATATAATTTGCTGTTTATTTAATTAATAATGCGCTGGACCCAAAAATAGTATGGCATTACAACATTATGATTATAAAATATAAATATTTAATGTTATAAAAAAATTTGGTTTCAGTAAAAATGATCACAAACTAGACTCGTGAGAGCTATAACTATCTTTAGCCATATGCATTTAAACGATCAAGCTGATGATTTTGAAGGGGATATTTCTAAAAGTCACTGAACCACTTAACCGCATCATCTCCCTTATTCACGTCGTTAATCATGAACCATGATATTGTGTATGACTAGTGATGTCAGTATCATTTTTACTAAAAACGGATTAATACTAGTATAATAAATAATAATCTTACTAGTATAGCTTAAGTATACACCATACGCATTCGAGTGACATTGAAATTCATGACCAATGATAGGCTGATTTATTTTGCGTAGATAACTCGTGCAATAAAGTCTCAAGAGCTAGTATTAATTTAAAGTCGTACCTATTGTTTTTTGTTTTTTTTTTTATGATATAATTATTTAGCTGACTATATCATACTATTAAGAAATAACGTTGATGAATGTTATGATGAAATGGCATTACAATTCATCGCTTTGAACAATGAATTAGGTGTAATAATATAATATTATAATTATGAATATTGGTACAAGAATATAATTTTTACTTTTACATCACAATAGTCAATAATAATTATGTATGCCAATGGCCTGGCACTTGATAGAATATGGAATACACTGATCAGGTTAGCTCACCAATTTGATATGGATAACGATTTAGTAGTGATATATTATTAGATACTACCATAAACCATCACATTTCAAAAACGATTCCGAGCTGAGCCTATTTATATACCTATAAACCATTTTTAATATTTTAAGTTATTATTTGTTAAGCTTACTAACAAAAAAGTTATTGATTAATAATTATATATTTTAAACATTTTTATTGTATAAAGTAATAAATTCTAATAATTACTAATGAATTAGGTATGCGTAACCTTGTAAATTTTAATTAAATGTCATTTCTTGATATCCAAAACGACAAATTATACTTCTATTAGCTAGTTAACAGAAATTTAAAAACAAACGTCAACACATTTAAAACACTTGTCGTAAACTGTTTACACATCATTCATATAAACAAAATATTTATTTTTCAATTGTTAAGTTATAAATTTATAACAAATGTATTATAACATTAATAATTTTCAACTCTTATATACAATATGCCAATGCCAAATTACAAAAAATTTAACAATAAAACTAAATTAAAACAACAATGTAAATTTACCCCACAATGGAATTCATGTTTTAACAATTATTTCATTTCTTTTATTTCGTGATAATTAAAATCACTAAAATCGTAATAATGTCAAAATTCTAAAATTAATATATTATAATATAGTAAAATTATTACTATTAAAAACATCCATTCTAAATATATAGGTACATAAATATATTATAGTCATACGTAGACTATCATAGTATTTCATTATTCGATCCTGGATATTCCGAAAAACTAAAACGACATCATCAGAATATAGACCTGCAATGTTCAACAATATAAAAACAGTTTTTTCACATAATACTGAATGTGTATAAATATATATATATATAATGCTATTCATGATGTTCTTGAAACAAATGCAATATTTTTATGTTAAAATGGTAAAACACATTACATGAAATTAACAAATCAATTAGTTCTATAGTTATACTTGTATATTATACTAGTAACTAGCTAGTACATCATATTCTAGTGACTTTTGAACTAAATATTTATGATTATACCTTAAAAATAAATATTATTTTTTAATACAATTATAAGTTTAAAAAATAATTTACAAAGTAAGTCAATTATCAATCTAACACTTGTTTTAATAGAAGAGTGCATTAATTGTTCACTTAATACTTAATAGGTATACCAATATGATTATATTTTACGTTAAGTACAATACAACATATATATACGTTTATATATTCGTTTTGTTAACGAAATAAAGAAATCATCGATTATTTCATTATGATTATACAAAGATTTCATACAGAATAAATTATTTTATGTTTTTACATAATTGACATATATTATTATAAATACCATATTATAAAGTTTTTATTACCGTAATATTTTTGCTGTGTGTACTGTGTACTTATATTATGCGTATATCCATACCAGACTACACCAATAATCTGATATTTCGAATCTCGTGTTTTATAATATAAGTTATTTGATAAAATTACTTATGATTTTTATCCCCGTATAGCGACTATAAGGAAACTTCTCTACTTCGGTCAATAATAAATCAGAATATTTTAGAAAACCCTATAATATACTATAGGTATTAGGTATCACTGTATCAGTATATAATAGTAGGTATATTGCATTTTATCGTTACATAAAAATCAAAACAATGATAAACCATGTTTCTTCACAAACCTTGACATAAAATGAAAAACCATTAGGATGATTTAACGTTTAATAAATAGTGTATTCTAATCGAAAGATTAGAAATATTATTGTTGTTTTATATTCCTATAAACATAATGTAATATCATAGTATGGATATTCAAAAAAAGAAAGAAAAACACAATTTTTCCGCCTGATTATTGTGATGATGTTTAATATCAAGGACGAAAATCAAAACGTATATCGCAGTAACGCTCCCAAACGCGCGAAGGTCTGCCTGCGGATAACCTACAAGAGACCTTTCGTGAATGCGCTATAATAGTTAACAATAAATGAACTATTGAAGACTTAATAATTGCATAGGTAATAGGTGCCTATAGATATCGTATCTAAACATTGGATCTACAATCTACATAACGTCGTGGCATATACCTTCCTCCGACTATTGTTGCCGATGTCTCAGTATAGACATAAAGTTACTGGTTAGTGAAGTACTACGAGTTGTTACCATATGTACCATTGTTTTCCCCAAACGAGTAGAACGACGCTATTATAGCAGCAGCGGTAACTATATACTACCTATATTTTTATATATATATACTATTTATAAATGAATTTCAGTTGTACAAGCATGATGTGATGTATGTATATTACTACAGTGTACACTTATACAATATATATTCGTGTGTAGAAAAAAATACTAATCACTGTAACGAGTAACGTATCGAACTTATCATTCATGGATTCGCGAGTTTCGTTTTTGAAGTGCGCTCGCAAAAAATTGTTTCACTTATTTTTCCACTCGTATACTATGAGTCTGCATGTGCTTTCACTCTGATTGCCAGATCTCGTAGTACACTAGGTAGGTACCGAATACATACCCGGAAGAATATACGACGGACAATCAAAAATTTCTACATTGGACCGTTATCGTAGTATTTTTTATTTACAATTAGCGAAAAAAGAGGTCAGTGATGTAGTATCACTCGAAAAGTCAATACGAAACTGTCTATTCATTTAATTTAAAACGTATTACTTATTACATTTTACACACGGTCACTACATACGTCCAATTTTTAAGTTGTCATGCAAGTAAATACGTTAATACGTTAAGTGTAAGTACAAAATCAATCCATTATAGTGAATCAAATGTAAAACTTAAAAATGTATTATGTAAATCGTCGAGATATTGGATTAAAAAAATAAAAATTAATATGAAACTTTTAAAATATTTCGTAACATTTTTCGCTTTTATTTTTGATTTACAATACGCGTCAGTGCCTGTATTATGTACATATTGTAAGTGTAACTTACAAGTATAGGTCAAGTGGTAAACGGACAATTGGTCCCCTTAGAAAAACAGGTTAATTACTATAAGCCATGAGGTATTTTTTTTGATTTCCTTTAACCATTTTTGAAAAAAAAAAACGCATAAATATAGCTCCGAGGTAAGCGAGGTGAGTACCAAATATAGGAATCATTGACCGGACAACCGTATTCCGTTTTAATTTTCCTCGTTGGGTGCGATATCATTTTTATACTAAATGGCAAATCTCATTTATCATTGCTAATATCGATAACTATCTCCGTCTGTGAGCATTTTATATTGACGTTAAGGTTAAATTTGAATATGTATGCCAAGGAATTTATAATATTAATATCACCATACTCATTTTACATTATTCGAACTAGTTATTTTTCTTTTTTATAATGACGTTATCAAATAGTTTTTATTAGTTAATTATAAGTATTTTGCATTTTTGATATATTGTACCATTAATAAAAAGGTATGTTATGCCTAACCTATGTGAAATTATCCATTATATATAAAGTAATAATAAAAGCAAATACATGCATGTCACGCTTTCACATTTATTTTTTTTTAATTATTTAAGAGTTAAATTTGGAAATAAAAATAACAATAAGATTTTTATTTTATTAAAACACGTTTGTTCAAAGCTGAAATTAATATAATTTAATACGTAGAGTACTAAAGAAAGAAATTGAAGTTTTTAATAACTTATAAAACTTAACGTATTCAATAATTATTGTGAAATATTCAAACAAATAATTAATTGGTTATTGTAATGTTATTCAGATATTATATAAAATTATACATATTTATTTTTATTTTTTTATTGTTTGTGTAGTTATATAATTATTTAATACTTGATAAAAAAAACACAAAACTATGTTTTGTTACACTAAATTAAAAGTATGCATTATGTTTTGTTTTGAATAATATTATCAAGAATTATTTTAATATATTATCAATATGTATGAGTTTAAACTCATCACGTAATTTTAATTTTACTTTCTCAATCCTATACATTATCTAGTATAATTTACAACTGTAAACTATTGTAAATAAATAATAATCTGAAGCCCACAATTAATGTGTCATTGTGTTTAATTAAGAAACAAATCAATGAATAACATCTTATTTTAATGTTTTACTTATTATTCGAATAAAATATAAATGTAAATTAATTTTTTTTATCGGCTTTCGTGATGGTTTTGATCGCAAATAGTTTCAAAGCAACAAATAAAAACCTAAATTTTCTTCTAATATTACAAATAAATAATTTAATTTTTTAATTATAAAAATTTTTTAAGCAATTGGCAAGATTCTTCGCTTGGTAAATGCATTCAAAACAGGTATCCTATTAGGCTATAACTTATGTATTTTTTAGTTTAATGAGCTTTTGCCAATAAACATTGCAGCATAACAATATACTCATAATATACGTAGATACCTTTTGTATATTACGGTTACGATAAATCAGATAGTAAATTATAAATTATAAAATTAGAACAACATTTAGTAATACTAATTATATACTAAAGATTAATGGTTAATGAAAAAAATTAAAGAGAGATAGTGCATTTGGCAAGAAATGTACTTAGAATTGTTGATAAGAGAGGAATTAATGGACAATATTAATCGAAATTAATTGTTAAATTAATATTTTTTAATTACCTAACTCAAACTTAAAGTGATTCTTGACTGTAATTTAAATATGGCATATATGCTTGTACAAAAACAGTGTGTATTCTATTTACCACAACTGTGTAATATTACGACATTTAAAACCCAGTATATTTTAATGCCTACTTCATTAATTAAATTTATATATTATTAAATACATAGTCAACATTTTTGTCATTGAAATGTTAATCTCGATCTGCAGTATTTACATTACTGATATCTTTTAGCTTCAGTCAATGTTTTTATGGTACTAATTCGTCATAATTTAAAGGAATTATACATTTTATAGCAGTCATTTACATTAGAAAATACTTTACATTTTTTTTAACCCTATGAGAGCTGCTGATATGTTAAGTCATGCATAACTGTTGTCTCTTGTCTATATTATATCGTAAATGTGTGTATTTAAACGTATAATATACCTATTAGATTATTATTAATCATGCGTTTTGAAGACGTCAACACTCAACAGATAATATAAACAAGAACACATCCTCACGATCATTAAGTGGGTAATTAAAAATATCACATAGCTCTTGTCATGTAGGCCATAGCTATATCTAATGACATTTAAAGTGTCATCAAGATTATTTATACCATTGTTTAAATTCAGATAACTTTTGCGTCATATTCATTTAAGTTTAAAATTATTATGGATAAGTAGATTTTTTTGATCGATTGAATTTTTAGAAATGTTATGGTAGGTATATTATTAAAATTATTGAACAATACATTCTTATGTCAATCATATAATTTATAAGAATGAATATATATTTTTAAGTATAAATATAGTGTAACTTATTGCATAGTATATAAATGTATAACTCAACAGAAAATTGACTGGATCATTCTATTAACCAATGAAATTCCCATGCAGTTTTGCAAACATAGCGATACATCATTACATGAAAACGAAACTATATTAATATATTATAATATAAAAAGGTCATACTCTGAGACGAGTTCATCCCATCTCATGATAATTTTTTTATATATAATATATACCTATTATATTGAGTTCACTCCTCAGGCTTCGTTACCAGAAATAATCCAAGACTGCCAATATAATACATGATTATCATTGTATTATATAATTTATGAAGTATTATGTATCTTTGTTTGATTATAACGATTATTGCTTTCAGTATACAAACTGATATTAAATAATTTATAAAATAATTATTAAAGTGCACAAATATACAGTGTTGTACATAAGGGCGTATAAAGGAGGGGGAGGGTGACATAGGTATAGAAAACCCCTCCATCGACGGTATTTTGTTATATTTGACCAAACTCCAAACTTGATCACAGTGTAATTTGCTCTACACGAGTACAAGAAATAATCATTCATAATTGTAGTTCTATTATTTTTCCTACAATTCACAGGTTGTTGGTTATATTGACAACGATCCTTGTCACTACATCTGAGAGTGGACGCTCCTTTTCAACTCTCCGTAGACTTAAAAGTTAAAAGTTAGAAATACCGTTGGAGAAAACAGGCTGAGTTTCTTAGCATTAATGAATATCCATATAGATATCTACGGCAAAGGTTATTGATGAACTTGCTCTCCAATGCTGTCGCTTAAAATTCAAAGAGGTAATTATAATAAGTGTATCATTATATTCATTCTTTTCAATGTCATGTTTCTTAGTACTAAAGGTTGTAGTTGTTTTGTTTAAGTATTATATAGTGTATCATTTATTTAATTTGATTTAGAATATAAAAGTTATTATTTTTGCTGTAGTATAAAAGTTTTATACAATTTGTAAATCTTACACAGTTACACATACTGTCTTAATATAATCATTTTCATAAAAATAAAAATGTATACCAATACATGGTATTTGTTTATGTAATACGGGTGGGGGGTGTGGTGGCAGAGCCCCCCGCCTACCACAAGTCTATTCAATTTTAAAACACACCTATAAAATAAATCCTGGATACGCCACTGGTTGTACATGTTTAATAGCTCTAAACATAATTAACAGATTTTTATAGTTATTTTATCCACTAGATCAGTGATTCTTAACCTTTTAAAAACTACCCCCCTCCCCTGAGAATCAACATTCTTTTAATGCCCCTCTATATGAAATATGTAAGGGAGAATAATTGAATTGATAAATTGGTAAAATGTATAAAATGTTTACATAATTTCCAGTTGAACTAAAACAACATTTAAAGGAAATAATATATTTTCTAATACTTTTTAAGTTTTTTTTTACTCTTTTAAATGACAACATACATTTTTAATTTCATATTCAGAAAATCGAAATTCGAATGGTAAGTTTATGAGATAAATATATTTTAAAGTTTAGGTGAACGAAGTGGTAAGATCAGAGATACCACGAAAAATGTCTATTTACTACTCTACTTCAGAATATGAAATTAAAAATGTATGTTGTCGTTCAAAAAAGAAAAAGAATAACCTTTAAAAAAATATAGCTAAAAAAAATACTAAAATATGTGGCTTTATTTTGACTGAAAATTATGTATAAAAATTATTTTTTAAAACTTTAATATATTTAAAAAATGAATAGTTCGATAAAAAAATCGCCTCATATTACTTAGGCCATTAATTTTTTTTTTAATGTATACAAATGTTTTAATATTTAGTGTGTAATTTTAATAAATTTGTATATGACTAATTATGAATTTATAGTCTTAGTTTCCTTGATGTTTTCAAAAAATAATGAGTAGAGCTTAAGTGACGTGATATCAACCCCACCTATTAACTACAATTAATATTTATTTTATTTTTCCTGTATCAACATTTATTAGGTAGTTTCTATGAATTTAAACGATTGCTCTAGAAATTTGTACTCTACCCTTTTAGTGGAAAATCCTTTTTTTTATAATACGGCTTCGTCCTTACTACACAAATAATTTAAATTAAAATGTTTTCATGATTTTTCCTGAACCAACAATTAATACATATTTTGTATATTTTTATAATCGCTTTCAAAATTTATAGTCTACATTTCGATGTTTTATTTTGGTGATTATTTTTCTTAAATATATCAAACCCTTACCTAACCGCCTTAATCAAAGTAGACTCTTATACATTATACGTGATTTTAAAATAGTAATCTAATATTTATTTAAGTATTTTCACATAAGTAATGTTGCTTGCAAATTTGTAAATAGGTTCGTTAATTCAAAGTAAAACTTCTTTAAAAATAGTTAATGGCCGTGTATTGTATAATGACATAACGTGCAGTATGGAAAAATTATATTTCATTACCAATCCAATAGCGAAATTTTTGACGGGCGATTCCGATCATAAGTAACCTCCAAAGCCGATATTCTAATTTATTAGGATTTGACAGTATAGTTTTTTGTATCACGACTAAATAATTTGTCGTATTTAAAATTATTTTTTTAATATTTGTTTACAATTCCCCATCTCACTAAACACATACACACATAATATTATAGATAGAATGCCACTGTTCTATCACATAATTGTCATATTTATATGTATGCATAAATCGTTGAATTATCGAATTATTGAATAACAGAACTTGTACCCAAAGTACCTAATATAATTTTAATTAACCACTGATTAGCTTAGACCGTTGGACCAATTCACAATAATATTGCTGGTAATTCAATGTAAGATTGTATCAGCTAATAGAATCAGATAAAATCTATGTAGGTACACTACACCGTCTATACCTACAGTATAATATTACAATATGAGAGTATCGGTTAGACATTATGAAGCTAAAATTATAAATATTATTTCAAGGGCAATTAATTGTTATAATATAACTATTATTATTATAAATGCATATCATTGTTATTATACACACACCTTGCAAAAAACAGGCCTCAAAGTTGTAGTAATATTAGTTTGTTAATTATATGGTATTATACATTATTGAGGATTGGGTTGTATTTTTTTTTTTTTGCGTGTTGACGCGATTGATGTACAGTACCATTCATAAGTGGATCATACAATGTCATTTAACCACTTATAATCCTGTTGATTATATCGACCCCGATTTTTAATTTGTATTTATTTGTTTTATGAGGTTAAAATAATGTGTATATTGTTACAGCGTGTAGTGAAAATATTAATCATAAGTTTGAAAACTTTAAAATTGTTATTATTTTAAATTTACATAAAAATGTTAAATATACCTATAATATTTTCATATCATGTTGAGGTTTCACAGTTTTAAACATGAGCCAAATTCAGTTGGACTTAAAAAAACTAACGTGCGTGATACATAGCAAGTAAGGTTTCAAGGCCATCATATAGAGTTATACTTCTCTGTGATCTACTGACTGACATGACCTTTTTTGGAATAAACATACATATATATTATACATAGATACATAGTAGACTCACATACATTACAGTGTACAAGATTCTGAGACAAATAAATGTCAGTTCGAATTATTTCGAATAAAGAAGAACCACTTTTCCATAAGGGTTCTGAATTAGAAAGTAGTTGGAATAGAATGTCAAGGATTTTTATAAAATATACAATAAACATTGTTAAAAAGCGATTCCAAGGAATCTTTAATACATTTCCTAATTAATAATTAAGGTAATTAAACATTTTTATTTTTATTTTATATTAAAAATTAGCATTGTTATGTGGAATGCAAAAAGTTGAAAAAGAAATATTTTTAAATCCTATAAATTAATTGTTTTATTATAATAACAATTTTACTACAACTAATTTAGTAATTTATAATACTATTTCAGAATTAGATTCAACTACCATGATGTATATTGTATGGATATTTTAAATCTCGTGTGAATAAATTATAGAAATTCCAGCAATGTTAATTCTTTTAGCTTAAGGCTTTGAAATAATCGGCTATATACGCCTATACATAAAGAACTGATGTATTGTATAGATAAAATAAATAAAATAATAATGAAGAGATGGCCTGTGATAGGTGAGCGTGACTGACGTGTAAAATTAACGTTTGATTTTATATAAACAATTCCATGTATTTTCTATTTAAATCTTTCAAGTATCTACTTATTCAATTTTCATAATATTATATAGATAACAATTAGAGTGAGTATTTAGAAATTATCTATTATATACTCACTTGACTAAATTATTTTTAGTTACCTCACAGCAAAAATATGAAAATGCAATTCATAAATTTCACTGATTCCGTTAAAATAGTTAAAACTTAATATCAATAAATTATTGGTTTAAAAAATTACATAAGGAAACAAAAAACAACAAAAATATAAATGTAATAATCATTAGGTAAATAAGGATTCAATAGTTAAACATTTCGAAAGTAAAACGTGTTTTCCGTTAAACTATAATTTATAAATTAATTAGTAATTATTAATTAGAGCAGGTAACAAATAACAAATTACCTTGTACAGTATCCTACATGTGTCCACAAAACTGGTAATATTCTGCCAGTTTATAAATGTATAATATGTATATTTTAAAGCGTTTTTATACAGTATGGCGAGAGGAAATTATATTGTGGATAAGTAAAACGATTGAGAAGTATTTTTAAATAGAGGAAGGTTAAATAATATACGAGTATAACTTAGTTGTAACAAGTTAATAAAACAATGATAAATCATCAAGACTCGAACTCGAAATGATACAAAAAAATAAAACTATTCTAAAATATTACTATCGTTTCTCATTGCTCGTTATTACGTGATACCGTGTGCAGTGTACATCAATTTAATAATTTTTAAACAATAAAAGCAGAAAAATATACACATTAATATTTAATGGAGTCTAGTTTTATTTTATTACATAATATGTCTATTTAGTTACAAATATTGCACACTTGAAAATTATTAATCGATATTATAACTAGTTATTACATTATATTTTTTCACGCAGTCAAAAATAAGTAATGCAAATTGAAATATGAAATTTAAATATTAATTAGTAATAGTAGTAAACATTTTTTTGTGAATTATAACTTATAATTAACATTTATTATTCATACAATCATTCACTTTTGTCTGGTACATAAAATAAACAGATACATTTAGTGAAAATGACGTGTTTCATACGACTTCGACTTATTTCTACGAATGAACGTTATCATTATATCAATGAATTGTTCTTGAATGATGAAGTTTATTTATTTATGGAAAAATACATAGTTGAAATAGTGCAATACAATGCTAGTTACGGACAAAATTTGTTTTCAGCATTTATTCATTTATTACCTAAAATAATAATATTTTTGCAAAAATTGATTACTAAACAATTAAGAAATATGGGCAAGTGGATTCGTGGATATCGCTCTGCTGTACAGTAGGTGTCAAGTGGCTTACTATAATGGATGTTTTAAATTTAAATTCAACAATCATTGTACACATAAAAAGCGGAGACGGTCTGTCAATCTAAATATCACTATTTCACTAAAAGTATACTACTATCTTTTTTGATATTACTCTTAAAGTTATTAACTTTACTATTAGTAATATAGTAGGTCGATTTCATTTATTCCAAAAACATCACATTTATTGTATTATTAATATTTAATTATAAGTAATAGCTTATATTTATATAATATTATATTATTATTTTAAAATTTTTAGTCAATATTACCTAACTGTAAAAATATGATAAAAGTTTCCTAGTATAAATAAATAATAGCTTAAAACTAATCTACATATTTACACGTACAAATGTTTCAACGTTTCAAGTCCCCACGAATAATGTTTTTGAATTACAATAAAATAACTAAAAACGTTATTCTTTGTTTGAATATGTAATTTCATAAAAATGTTAGCTTCAAATATTTATAAAAAAAAAAGTAGTGCCTATGTATCTTTAAGGTTTTAAAATAACTATTATAATAACTTACAAGGAGTCTTGAGTTCAATTTTTAAGTTTTTACGCCTAGCGAAAAATTTTTATTCACAGTAATTGAAAAAGAATTAAATTTCATCATGTTATCACATTATATTATAAAAACAAATTAAATTTTGTTATAAACTAGTTTTGCGTAAAACTTCCAGCTTTTCTTAATTTTTTTTTTTTTAGTTTTTCCCGATTATCTTAAAAAATCTTAGACATTTTTGAATTTTAACTCTCAAAAATACAACTAAGGTCTGATTTTTTTACCAGGGACTATCCACAAAGTTGAATACTAAGCGTTTTTTAAATACTTATCGTGTATACAGATATAAAAAACTAAAAGCAACACATTATCATTGTAAAATAAATAAGTAAATTCATCAATCCACTAAGAATCTAAACCAATTATTCCACAAAACGTGATAATTTTTTCTGTAAAGTCGTTTTTGATCATTGAATTAGTTTAATTTTATATTTTTCTAATGGCCTTGACTAAAATTTGCTTAAAAGTTTTGTAATTTGATAAATGGCTGGGAAATAGGGCTTTTAAGATTGAAGTCTAATGTGGTCTGTATAAAGTATTTAATAGTATAATAGTAAAAAAAAATATTATCAACATCTGACTAATTCATAAGATATGAGAATTTTTGCCGTGAAGAAAGGTTTAAAACTTTAATTACGAAATCACATGCTATTTCCTTAATATTATGATCAAATAAATTTATAATTTAAGTTTTAGATAACCACTCACAACCTTATTTACACCAATTAAAAAAAAGTAAGTAGGTAAATAATAATAATAAGTACAATAACCATATCTACTTTAATCGAGCGACAAGAAGGATCTTTTCCACTTTAAATACTGTAAATTATATTTAATGCAAATGTTAATAATTTCCATAAAGCAAATAGCGAATATAAGTATTATAAATATTACTCAAGTATACGATCACATATAATGACTCCTAAGTCTTATTATTACTAACTTATTGACTAACTTATATTGACTATGATAGTATTAATTTATATTATTTTGTTCTGTTGTTGTTGTTACGGTATGATATTATACACGTGTCATGTGTCATGATTATACGTATAATTACAATTACCATTACCATATTACTACATTTTCCATCTTATTCGATGTTTACATCTTTTAATATTATACAGTATACACATACATGTACGTATTTCTCAATGCGTCGTCTATATTTTGTTATTGCTGTTCACTGCGGTCTAATGCAGGGACTGCGTTTAACAGTGGGTGTACAGTCGTGTGGCAATAATCTAAAGACCGGACGTTTCATTTAGTCCAATTTGCCGGTCGATCGTCATCACCGGATAACTGGATTATTACGAAGAGGTGTAACTTTTGCCATGGTCTTTGAACACGCGCAGTTTCATATATTTTTTTTCGCAAACGATAGCACGAATACTCTATGGTATGTTATTACGTATAGACTGCAGTACTGCACCGTTATAGGATACACCTAATGAAAAGGATAACTTTGCGTCACATATGTCATTAAGTTTACACTATTTATAATAATACAAATGTTTATCATTGTACGTTCAAAAGCGGATGTCGTTTCATTAAAAAAATTACAAAACCACATAATAATGTATATAATTTGAATACGGGGTGATCCATTTAATGTAAGACACTTATTATTTCTTTTGTATAATTATAGGTCAATACGAAACAACTTTTTCGGAAAAAACATTATATTATTTATCATTACAATTTTTAAATGTTATACTCTTTTGCAGATTAATAGCATTTATTTCTTATTTCATATTTTGAAGAAAAATATTATTCAGAGTATTTTGGTCTACGAAAATCAAATTTCTGACAAGTATTTTATTAGTTATAGCCTTATTGGTATTTAAAGTTTAGAATGTTTAGAAGAACGAATTAGTGGATTAACATTTTTCGAGGTACCATCCCGCCCATCAAAACTTTAAATACCTACTTATAAATCATAAACCACTCGTAAAAAAATCGATTTTTGTACATAAAAATACCCCAAAAAATGTTCTGCTCAAGAATAATAAATTCAAAATGCATATTTTCGTTAGAAAAATAAAAAATATAAAAAATAAATAAATATAATATATTATTTTATATACATTTTTATTTTATAAACTATATAATATATATAAAACATATTTTTTTTAGACAAATATTAAAATTGTTAACTCACTTAAGATTATGTAAAAAAAAAATTATTTTATACAAAATTGATAATTTTTAAAATAACATGTCTAGCGTTAAACGAATCACCCGATATAAATACACCTATACCTACTTATATATGCGTATATATATATATATATATTATGTGCTTTTCCCGTACAGTTATATTAATGTCAAATATATACGCAGGGCGTCATCGCCGCGGCCGTCTACATATGTTATTGTTGTTCACGATATCTATGCGAATAGACTCATTTCTGTCCGGATGTATTTGTGACGGTCGTATAGATCATTTTGTATTACGCAATTTACATACTTTTCCGTGCGCGCGCGCACGGCGGTCAATCGTTATTACAGACGATGTTAATATTATTATTATGATTTAGATACAATGTGCACCGCAATGACCCCACTAAAACATTCACTGGACACTGACGTTCAGCGTATTCAACAAAAACAAAATATATTTTTTTTTACTTATGTATTATACACATAATACTCGTATAATACATGACGTACACGACCAATAATTATTATCAATCGGAGTCAATGGAGTGCCATTAACATTAACGGGAACCAAATAAGTGATTTAGATATAACGCGCACGCGTCCTTGGTCCTTCGACGCTCGGTCTCGACAGGTACATCAATTCAATAATGAGATGTTTTATTACACAATAATCATTAATATTTTTTTAATGAGAACACACGGCGGCGGCGGAATCGTCTACGTCCAACGCTCAAACCATCGTGATACGATACAATTGAGCGCATAATCTATAGGTAGTAGTGTTGTAGATACGAGATATGCCCGCCTATACCTATTACGCGTACACGTTATTATTATTATTTTTTTTTTATCGTAAACACACAACAATGTTTAAATAAAAAATTGCATGCTATTATAACAGTGTGTTAAAATATACCCAACTTATTGTAGATATAAATATAACAATATAATAGTATAGCTGAAGCTAATAGATATTATTCATTTTAATAAGGGGCACTCGAGTTCAACGTGATACTCGTAATAGGTATACGATCTTTACTTCGTATTAATACGATGTGTAGTAAAATGTATTTCATAATTTTATATGTCATATAAAATCAAACTAACATGTTTAAAACTGCCTCCTACAACCAACAAACATATTACAATCTTTGTAAAATGACGATACAATACGTTTGTATTTTGTATATATATATATATATATACATATTTTGTCTAAAATTAATGTCAAATATCAATATATGCACATTAAACGTATATAGTAATAATAAATTAATACTTATAAATACAAATAGGGTTTTCATCAAGCCAGTCGCCTTCTATATATTGAGGCTTTTAAAAAAAATCCTAATTTTTCTACAATAATTGAACTATTGCTGATTCCATTAGTATTAATACAAGAAGTACTCACACTCGTTTTCTAGTATTTTTTTATTATTAGAGTCATTTGAACTGATCAAATTACTCAAATATTAAGAACAACAACAGTGGCGTGCCCAGCTTTTTTTAAAGAAGGGGGGCTATTCATTTTTGACTTGTCATAGACCCTAATTTTTTTTTTCATATAGATAATAAATCATTACAAAAAAATCCAAAGGGGGGAATATAACATCCTGATCCCTCCCCCCGTGAGCACACCACTGAACAAAAAAGTAAAATAGATTATTCTGAACCTAAAATTTGTTTTGTTTTGCTTTATTTGTTAGTTATATAAAACATGGGGGTATGACGACGTCCCCTTAAGGCCTTAAACATAGGTACCACCTATACACAAATAAAAATATAATACATATTATATAATAGTTGTAATTTCAAATTATATACAAAAACCGAGTTTAAAGTTTTAGTTTACAGTGTTTACACTCTTGAATAATATACGTATACCTATATAACATTGTTTGTCCTACTATTGCATGATGCTCATTTCTTCACTTTAAAACTCATAATATTATGGTATGGACATCACTACCAATATATATACATTATAGTCACATCTCATGTACTATAGATGTAACATAAATCATTATTATTACTAGATATTACAACCATCTACTAAAGTAAATCACTCATCGACATTATACACGACTAGCTTTATAATTATATATTATTTAGGATACTATACGAGAACTCGTACTATCGATATGACTTCATCTATGCAGACTTATTATCTTCAACAATACTTACAATATAATACTCTTAGTAATTATATTTAACCTTTGCATTGCGATACAATTGCAATAATTATATAACTATAATAATAATTAATAATAAGGAAACAATAAACATATTCTATTATGTACAATTCATAATATAATGAATATCTGTGTGTGTGTACTGTGTATATTGTATGCATTGTTATAGATGTAATTCCATGTTTCAAAATAAAACAGTAAATTATTTATTTAACGAAGCTTATTATGACCGTGAGGTGTCAAACAAATTAACTGTGCCTTTGTGTATTCGTATTTTATTATATATATATATATAGGTATACATAATATATTTATAAAAAGGGTTAAACTCCGTATAGGCATATTATCACATAAATTCATAAATAAATTTAATAATATATTATTTATTATTTTTATGACAATTTACTAAAACATTTATTAATTTTATTAGTTATATATAAAAAAATGTAATTAAATGTATTTGCCTACATCTCATAACACTATGCGTTTGTATATTATTTCACCCTGTTACAGTAATTAATTTTCAATATGAATCAAAATGTATGATAGAAGATGTTAAAAGTAACTTAATAACAAACAATTCCCATCGTTTTATCGACCATGATTACTTCAAAACATGTAGTGCAGCGTCTCTACCATATATTATTCAAGATTCGTGATGACTATAGATACTATAATCATTAAATTTCGAAAATCTTTATTCGAAAGTATATTTTATGAGCTAGCACTTAAAATTTTAAAAACTACCTACCTATAAACACTAAAGTAAACTAAGCTCACAAAATACTTTCCGAATACAATGATTTATTGTTGCTTTCAAATTAAAAATAATATATAACATAGCAGCCTCGTGCCGGTCGAGGTGAGCCAACAGCTAGTTTTTGTATACCATCCGTACTTATGCATATTTATATTAACGTTTAGTTCACCGACAGAAGACAGTAAAAAAATTAACATTTTTAATAAGTTATAATTTATTGAGTAAGTAGATATAGAATAACGTAAACACAATATATACTACTGTACATTTTAAATGGATTATCTCAACAAGAACAACCTAACAACCATAAAATTATTACTATTATAGGTATGTATTAATATTAACTGTTGTCTATGGCTCAGAAGCAACAAGTATATTTTCAAAAACAAGTATAAAAATTATGCTAAATTCTAAATGAGTATATTAATTTTTAAAAATGGACCATAAAAGTCATTGGCAATACCTAGTGCCTACCTATAAATTATCATCGAAAACTGTAAAAAACATTTAAATTTGCATTTAAGGAAATATTGACAAATTTCGAATTATCTTTTTTTTGTTAAGATATAATACTTAACTATAGTTACTAGTAGTAACTATAGTACTTAATAATTAACGCAATAATTAACAATTGCTTTTTCACATGTAGACATCAGTTTGAAAAGTATCAAACAATATAAGTACTACTATATTTACTATGTTTAAAACATAAAAATTTATGAAAATAATTATTCAATATAAATTTTAATGAAACTTAATACGTATACGTAAAGACTGAAGCTACCTATATAACAATAAAACAGTTAATATGGGACCTGCAGCAAGTTTGATATTATAGGTTACTTAGCTCTCTGTGTTGTCCGTTGACACATTCAAGACGCGAGTTCAATGAAATGTAACTATATACGTAATCAATATTACTAAAAAAACTACTATTATTTTATTACAATAGACACATTTCGGGATGGTGATGTCAGTAAATCCAGTGAATATTATATAAGTAAAGAATTATTGAAATGAAAAAAAAGAAGGAAAAAACATGTTTAACGAGTGCCATGTGAAATCTTCTGTCACATGAACTTGAAACATAATATACACCGGTTTTGAATTCCAGAAATTAAAATTTTCAAACACTTAGAAACACGTTTTACTCATCATGTATATAAAAATGGGGTTTGTTGAATATTAAATTAATCGTATACCTACAGCCATATAGGAATTAAAATAAAATGAGAAGTGATTATTTAACAAGTGTAGAATTAAGTAACAAATAACATTTTCCATCGACATAATTTTTCAAACCATGTACAATCTAAACTTCACAGTCCAAGCGGTTTACATCTTATAATCTTCTCTGAGCCTAAATAACAGATAATCCAAGGTTGATTAATGCACAAAAGCGTAGGTAGGTACCTAATATGAATAATTTTATGTTTAAAAAAAAAAAAAGTAATATTAATTCAAAACCATCGTTATTCCGTTATTTACTTAAAAGTGTTAATCTTGTACTATACCATTTTAACAGTTGTGCTGTAGATTATATACAACGATTTTATAAAATATTTATTTACTGGCAAGTATTTTAAATTTTTGAAATCTCTCCATGAGACATTTGCATTAAACAAGATCGTTTCAATCGTGAATTATTGCTTATATTATATGCATTTAGCTAAAACTACATATATCTCAATAACAATTATTTAGTATTTATTTTTTAAATTTCTATTAAATATTTTAGCCTCAATGAACTATATTCATATTATGAATAAATTATGACATTTTTTAATAGCCTTATAAATTTTTAATCGATATAATTAGAATATATAGATAATTTCTTTCAGATATAAAATAGCTCCACTCAAAATTTACATATAAACGTTTCATTAATCGAAAACTACCTGAATACTACTACCATAAAAATATGCAAAATAAATTGCAAATCTATAATATTGTTACAAAGTTGAAATATACTAAAAAAAATTAAATTTTATTACATTCGATATAAGTGGGGGTCACTTGACACGGGCACGTAAATTAATAACTTTTTTTAGTAAAAGTGTTTCCATCATACATGTAGGACTCTATACTAGGTAATATTTAATACTCGAGTAAAACTGGTCTGTTATCGACCAGTACATATTGTGGGCGATACATATTACATATTATACATTATACGCTGATATTTCAGTTTAGGCGCAACTACAGGTCCGTACCAATAATTACGTGGTTGGATTATTTAATAACCACCTTCTGCCTATTTTCCATAGTATTATTTAATTTATTTTCTATATTATATTACATTTAAACGTTCTATTTCTGTTATACTATTGCTATATTAAAGATAAGACATAAAGTCTACTGTTATCTATTCTCGTATACATTAAAATGAAGTAGGCTTTCGATTTTTTTTTTAATCACCACAGTATAATTATCATATGTCCATATCATTTATTTGAATTTGTATCATTATTGTATATTAAATATTCGATCCATACGATGTACTTGAATAATATAACAAAAGTCAGGCGGCTCTTTTATATAAAAAAAAAAACAATTAAAATATTAAAATGTTTTACCTCTCTGAAAAGATCTTATTGTTAAAAAACACTAAACCTTTGTATAGACTGCGATAGTACGGTATACATATGATTATTCATAAAATTTGAAGATTGAACTACCAAAATACCGTGCACTACTTACTGTATACCATAATGGACTATATTATGATATAATGTCGTGGATAATTCGCAGTGTTCTAAGGCTTACTTATGTTAATAAAAATGTATAACCGAAAACCTACTGTAATCCTAGAAGTGTGTGCGCCTACCCGCTTTATAATATGATTAACACTGCGTATTCTGAAGAAACTATACACAACAACATTAATATTGCTGCAGCAGACTGAAGTCAATACGCTTTTAATGTACCCGGGAACGGCGGGAACGGATTACAATGTATTTATTGTGCTTGCACCTTCCCCAACATCGTTCGATGTGTCCGTCTGCAATGGTATATACTGGAATAAATTGTTCGCTGTATAAACACATAAATAGATAATATTAATCACATCACCTATACATTATTAGTATGTATATACATGTGGAATATAAGCCTATAAATGTATGCATACATTATAGAAAACTTATTATCATGCAAGTATACACCCGATTTATGGTTATTATTATTACGAATACTTGTTATTGAAAACCTGAATCTCTTTGGAAGTGTATACTGTACATATGTGTATGTGCGTATATTATATATCATTACAATTTGATGTACCGAACTTGCCGACAATAAAATATCTCGTACGAACCAATGAATAAAAAACGTACCTATGCAAAAACCCCAGCGCATGCGTAGGCAAACTAATAATGAATTAAAAAAATATTTGACGAATTATATCTTATAATAGGTATGCTACAATTCTGAAACAGTTCAAAAGTAAGGGAAACAAATTAAATTTTAAAACGGTTCAAGGCAAGTGGCTCGATATTTCTAAAAAAAATATAATCAGGTTTAATCATACATATATGTATAACTGGTTATATAGGTAGCCAATCGTACACCTGTATATATAAGCGTATTATGTATATTAATATATTATATATACCTGTTCCGTTATGTGTGTGTGTGTGTGTGTGTGTGTGTGTGTGTGTGTAGTGTTATATAGGAGCTGCTGCGCAGACGCCCAAAGCCGTTTCGCTATTATCACTGCGTTATGGAGTCATTGCAATTATATTCCATCGTCTCGTGCAGAACTCATCGAGCCTGGTGGGTAGTTATGTATATTATACGCGTGGAACACCGCGAGGGTATACCATATAATACATCGTAGTATACAATAATAATGCTGCATTATAGGTACAGGCGGCACGTTAATGTAACAGGTGTAATATGTAAGCGATATATATGATATATGCACGTGCATTTTGCGACTCGCTATTGAAACGCAATCGTGAAATTTTTTCTGACGCATGGTTGTTTTCGCGAAAATTTTAAGTATATGTAAACAAGTACAACTACATATACTTTTTTTTTCTGTGCAACAGATGGTGTATAAATCGTATTAAGACAATGAAAAATTAGAAACCACATATTTGATATTAATTGTCTAGTGTGCCGTCGTTGATCCGGATCAATACAAGGCAATTTAGCAATTACCCCTCCATCAAAACAATTTTGGAATAATTTAAAAAATATCATAGTATTATGTGAAATATATAAATATATGGTATACTGAACAATTATTATATAACAACCTAAATCGATATAATTGGTATATGCTATATGTGCAGCCTTATGTAGTTGTGCAGTTTTGATCACTGACGTATTCATACAAGCATGGCTTACTTCATAACTTACTGATTACTTATAAACATGTTTTATATTAAGATAAAAGCAAGGAAATTATTAATTAATGTTATGAATGCCAACTTATTTTGTAGGTAGATAGGAGGTAGTCGTAGTATATTTAGTTAATATTTGAGTAAAACACTAGATCCTATACCTAGCTGAATTTTGTTTTGTAAAATATATTAAGTGCTTTCTCACTCAAATAATAATTGTTTAAAAGTATCCATTACACTGGTGACTGGTGTCTGATAACATAATATTAAAGAACATCCGACCTACGCATTAATTATATTAATTTATTAAAATACATATTATACCCGCATGTTTTGCAACATTACAAATGTTACTTTCAGAATAATCCATTTTACTATGTTATTTTTAATATTAAAATGAATTGACCTACTATCAATTAAAAAAATTAATTTTTATTTAAAGCCTTAAATAGGTTTGCTTTAATATTTTAATTCTAAATCAAATTAAAAAAATTTTAAAATTTAAAGTAAAATTTAGATTTTTATATTATTTTACGTAGTTTATAATTTTTTGATTAGACTAAATTTTATTGAATAAAAACATTTTTTAATATTGAAATTTCATTAGACCAGAAAATTCTCCTCCTTTGGCATGCCACTAATTTGGGGTTTGGTCAAAAAGATCGAGCTAAATTTTTAACTGATGAATATTCGAACATATTTAAATAATAATACATAAAATAAAAGTTCGAAAAACTATATAGCTAACTTCAGTCTGAAATATAAAAATTTTGTTTCAATTTTCATTTGAAATAGACGTTGCAATAATATTGTATAACAAATTATATAGCTTAGGCAAAAAGCAATGAAAAAAATTGAAAAGAATACAATTTTAATACGTATGTTCGGCATCTAGATATTATTACAACCGTACCTACAACGATCAGTCATATCATTAAATGTACATATACCCAAGAAGACGATGACATATATAAAGTAGATATATATTATTAATACACTATATGAATATAGTTCTACCTATCGTAAACGAAAAATACACGGATATCCTTCACCCCGTACACATATAAGTTCAACCAACTATAATAATATACGTACTACGTTAAATAGACGTATACAAAATAAGGTGTACGGAAAACGGTCTCTTTGTACGGTCTATTGTTTAAACCGCTTATCGCGGACACTGTGTACGGTCGGATAAAAATGTTCATCTCAGAACGCAAACACTTCGTAATATTATATACATAATATAATTATTGTAAATATAAATTATATATCTAAGTAGTAAGTATATTATATAATGTCAGTTATTAAAATGTAAAAATTAAATAAAAAGTCAATATAACAAACGTTAAAAAACGTAGTGTATTATCAAGTCAAAATAATCAGTTTTTTAAGTTTTTTTTTTAATTTTTACTGCTATATTATCAAAAGTTATGTTAAAAAGTAAATTAAAAATGTGTTCAATATAAATATAAATAAATAATAATATTGGAAAATTCGTTAAAAACTACATATATGTCATATCATATAATATAGCCAATATGGGAAATTTGTTATTTTCCTTTTTTGATGCTAGTTAAATAAATTTAATAGTTTATTATTGTCACCAGCATTGGATTTTTGTCTCTTATGAGATCTCAAGGAGAGTTGCGTTTTGGACAGATACTATAACGACTTATTTATATTTTATATAAATATAATTATTACTTAATGTTTACCTATCAATCTATGGCTATATAATAGTACAAAGTGTCCGTGTTCTGCTATCTCAATTTTCACTTAACTGTACAAAATGTCCGCTTTTTGCACTTTTAATGCTCGACCGTACAAAACGTGACCAAGAACCAAGCTGTAAAACTGTACGAATACAGTCCTACCTATCCTACACGAATGATAAACTTATGATTAAACGTATACTAATAATAAACATATTTTATTATCAACCTATAATTATAAATCAAAACTATCCTCTTATTATAAACATTGATTGTATACGTATAATTATTATTAAGTTAGATCTGGAAACGAAGCGTGGCATTTTGCTCGCAGCTTATCAACAAGTGGAGTCGCAGCTACAACGCGGCCTGTACACGCGTAAGATTATTCTTTTAGACCTGAAGAGATAGACGAGCAGACATCCTAAGGACTACAAGTTCTATATCAATCGAACTCTTGTTGGACATGGTCGTTTCAAGCTATATATTTTCATCGGATAAGACACACCCCTGACACGACGTACTTGTACTACTAGCACCTGTGTGTGATACTATCAAAAACACGCTATTCGACTACCCACATTGGAAATCATCATCCAGTGAGTAATGAAAGTATTTGTCGGAGACATGAACATTACCTCGAATTACATCAACAGGATATGCTGTGTGAGTGTGTGCAGGGCTGAATTTAAACTTAATAAGGCCATACGATATTTAAGATATGGGGCCCTTTATAAGTGCAGATATTATATGCATAGACGGAAATTGGAGTCTTTGGGGAGCTCAAAAATGGGGCTTAAAATTGTATTTTAACTCCGTCAATGATTATATGTCAGTAAGTACCAAATATGATTTTCGGAAATGATACAGAGAGATAAACTGAAATACAAATAAGAAGAATAGGTATAGATAATTGAAATAATAAATCTTATTTTTATTTATTACAAACTTAAAAATAGTTACTTCCTCATAATAATAATATTCAATACACGAGATATTTCTTCGTGTTGATCCATTTTGTGTGAATATTTTTTTTATTTTGTTTTTTTTTTTTTTGGTGTTGACTGGGGGCCCCATATATAATAATTATATATGTTATATGGAATATGACAAATGCACACTTGGACAATGCAAATTGTGCCGCAACATAATAAAACAATATTTTCATCGTTACTCGAAATTATTTCGGGAGAGAAGGGGGGACCCCAAACCCCCACCCACTTGTATACGTGCCTGATATGTATACAATACACTCCCTAATCGCCTAAGAACTGCTTTAATTTATATTTTTTAATTTCCAATGGCCACTATAGAATTGTGAAGTAATTGAGCAATTTCTAGTCATTATAAGTAAATTCTAAACTATATGGTAAAAATATAATTTGAATTTGATATGATACCAAGGTATATTTATAGAAACACTGAAATATAACTATTATTATAAATTTGTAGCTATCAACGATTTTCGATAACATAGTAAGGATCATATATTCATTAATTGTTTTCTTAACTATAAGAAAAATGTAATGATGACTAATTAATCCCCCTCCCATCCATGAGAGAGATTTAAATTCTAGTTAAAATGTTGCATACTTCAAAGATAAGTTATACCTACGCCCATGACCTATGAGTAAATTGTGAGTAAATAAACACTTATAATAATATAAATTAAATTAATTAAAATACGTATAAACTTAAATAGATTAACAACTACACTAAAAATAAAAATATGATTATCTGTTATACCTAAAATTTTATTATAACAAGGTAAATCATATGCTATATAACTGTTTATTTTCCCCTGTTTAATCATTTTTAATCATTGAAATGCTTTTATTTTATTTTATTTAGTCAAAATATTGTATAGCTTCCGCGCAACAAACTTAAAAAAGTTTATCATTAAATAAATGACTTACTCCAACACCGTAAAGATAAATAAATATTATTAAATAATAAATATCTACAGACTACAGGAAAATGCTCACAATAAAAGTGTACTTATAATGCCTATCTATAACGCCGTGTGATTGTCGTCATTAAAATGTATTAAAAAACAATTTCATGTTTTATAATAACTTATTCAATATTGCTTAAATGAAAATATGATTATTGATTAAATAATTTTAAGGTTTTGAGCAAACCAACAAATGTATTAATTTTACAATGATGTGTTTTTTGGTGTGTATACACAATAAATATTCGATAAAATGTGCTTCGATTTTTAATTTTGGAAGTAGTTTTGGATAGCAAATTTGATCTAGATTTTAGTTTATACTTTGAACCTTTGAAGAGTGGTTAAAATAAAAAATTCCCAGTAATTTTTTTCATAATCATGTAAAATAAACAAAAGATTAAGGAAAAACGAAAATGTTTACGCTAAACCAATTTTTGATTTCTTTATTTTGTTATAATTGTTCAAAAACGAATAACCCCAGGAACTTGAAATTTTCACCAAATATTTATATAATTTATGTATACGAGTATGATATAGTTTTTAAAATATTTTTTACTTTTTTTCAGCTATTTATATACAATTAAAGTTTTCGATATATTTTTATAAATATTAATAAAAAATATATAAATGGGTAAAATTACTTGAAAATTTAATACAAGGTTCTCAATAAGTTTTTCATTTCCCAATTAAAAAATATCGAAAATATAATATAGTTATAAATCATAATATTCTTTTATAATCATTTAAATTTAGAATTTGACAAAATTCGTCAAAATCTTAAAAATTATAATTTATTTTGTGGTTATAAATTCAAAAAAAAAAATTTTTATATCTAAGTTTTGAAAATGTAATACAATATTTCTCATAAGTATTTCAAATAGTAACCATAAAATCTAAAAAACATATAAAGACAATTACTTTTTTATAGACATTTTAAGTTCAAATTTGGACGAAAAATTACCTTTATTTAAACGATAAATAACTTATAAAGTTATAACTGTTACATTTGTTACATTATTATGAATTTTACTATACCCAATGGCATTTTTTTATTTTTTTTTAAATATTACCTATTTATGCTACAAACCTATTTTTTTTCTCTTTTACGGTATGTATAGAAAGATATTAAATGTCGAGTCATACAAGTTGATATAATATGGTATAAATATATATATTATAATAATTAAATACTAATAATATAATAAATACAACATTTATAGAAAAAATTTTACCAACCTTGAACATACCGAAATGCTAAAAGTAAAATAAATGACTTTATAATAGCCACATCAAAAAAACATATCATGAAGTATACTTATTACTTAATAGTTAATGATATAGGCTGACAGACCGTCTTTACTCAGAATTATTTTTCGTATATAATAAACTCAAATTTAACACATCCAGTGACCCAGAGCGGTACCCACTTATTGCTACCTTTTTTTTTATTAATAACACATTTTATAATATATAATATTTTTATAGTCTGATGGCTTCTTAAAAATATACATTTTTATGTTCTAAAATATATCTTAAAGATTTACCTACTATAGGAATACAACATTATCTACTATATGTCTATATATATCTTATAGATATGTAATCATTACATTATTCATATTTTTGTTTATCTCCACAGTATTATTAATACTTTGAAGGGTACAATAAATTTTATAAGATAATAAAATATGTTAATGATTTAATTGTTTTATAAGTAATATTGTAATATATAACAACCATATAAAATTACATATATCATATATCCAACTGTCGACATCAAATAGTTACATGAATTACCAATAACATAGACAATATAGGTACTTCTAAAGTTTTATAACGAAATATAAATAAAAAATAAACTATATGATGTTCAGATTTATTATTTAAAATAATTACTTTACTCGTTATTTTAATCATTAGTGAATTTCAATAACATAGAGAAACTTTGGAAACTATTGACTTCCAAAGTCCGGATGGTGTAGAACTCAATTATTCGATGATATTGGGAATTATGTAAATGTGGATATACTAAATGATAAATCATTGATTATATTATATAGTAATATAATATAGAGTTCGGAAGTTAAAGGATCTAAAATAAGCAAAATATGCACGAAAAAATAGTAAAATATACATGAAAAATATTAAATATGGAAAAAAAATGTATTATTAATACAAAAGTAAAATAAGAAAAAATAAATTTGGTTTATTTAAAATATAGTGGAAAACTGATTAATATTTTGACCTCTTATTCAACTCTACAAATAATTTAAAAATAGTAAATACTGTTAAATATCTATCGTATCGTATAGAACAACTTTAGTAACGAATAAACAATAAATAGTAAAAAGATAAGAATATAAGATAATACCTACAATAATAGTGTGATAGGGATTAAATGCGCATCGCGCCGTTAACGTTAATAGTAGTTGACTATGATAATGACAATATATACCAACGTTTAATAATAATGTGTTTGTATTACATAGGAAAAAACAAATAATTATTTTAATAAAATAAAAAACATTAAATTATTCATAATATGAGAATAGAAAATCAATGAAATATAAAATTTTTTCCTAAAATTGACAAAACAAGAAAAATATGAAATTTAAATTTTCGATTTTTAAGCTCACGCCATTACATAGTTCAAATTTCTAGTTTGGTCTATTATATACCGAGAACACAAAGAATAATATGCGACTCCTACAACTTTCGAACCATAGTAATGTCTGTAACAGTTAACAAGTGTCGAATAATAAAATAATAATATGTACGACAAAATGAAAAAAAATAGTAGACATAACTGATTTAGATTTTGTGCAGTTACAAAATCTCTTAAAAAACTAAATAATTTAAAATATCTGCATAAAAATCTATTTAGCTATGAACCAAAAGTAGTTATAATATAATTGAATGGCATAGTTATTAGTTATTATTTATTAATATAATAGCATAGTAATCTAGTACCATTGTGAAATAAATTTAATAAATAACTATTCAAGCAATTATTTTGTTGTTGATTATAATAATAGTTTGTGTAACTACAAAATGTATATATATTTTTTTTTTTATATAATAAGTAGGTAACATAGGTAACTTTGTAATGTAATTACCCATTTTATTTTCTATTCATAGACACCTTAAGTAGGTAGTTTTAAAAAATAATATCTTTAGATAGATAGATTATTTATGTCACAATGTCAAAATGTATGGATGGCCAAATAATTACATAATGCACAGTTTTAGTCTTTATCAATTAAATAAGAAAGTATCCACCTAATAACATTTTATTTTAGTATTAGATAACAAAAGACAACCAATACCATCATAAAAGTGATTTATTTTAATTATAATAATAACAATAAAACAAAAGTAAATGAGCAGACCCCATTTTACTTAGAAATAAGAAACACAAAAATTCAAGTTTGCAGTAATTTAAAATGTGAAGAATTGTATTATATGCATACACTACCATTATAGAATCCTGCAGGATAAGAAAACAATTGCATATACAAATACTATTTCCATGTGAAATCGGAGTGGCCACTGAGTACAATATATATACCAAAAATCTAAGATTAAACATTTAAATCTTTAAAAGACTGATTTTAAATGTTGCAAGTATTATTTTGATATTTTTCATACAAAAGGTGTGTGTGTATAACTACTGCACAACTAAACATATTGAGCGATAGGTACATTTTTATTTTATATTCTAAAATTGAATAATATTGCACATGTTATCAACCACTATAAGCATGAATATAATGTATTACGATTAATGAGTGTATAGTGTATACTGAACGTATCTACATAAAATATTATCCTTAAATATCTATTGTATACACGAGTGTTACTACTATAATTGTATGATTTCTATTAAAACATACCTTTGTCAGTTTGTCAACAGTTTAATTTAAAAATAAAACTTAAACTCAATCATAATGAAAATAATTTTTAATTTTCAATTAGAATATAAATAGACTATTTTTAAAAATGTCTGTATTTCTAAAATATAATTAATACCATGGTACTCTCTATTAATTCATATAAGTAGCCTTAACTTAAGTAAACTCATCATTATCATCTCAATTTGTATAAATGCATTAAAGTAAATTCAAAGTAAATTAAAACTAATTTATAATATGAATTATAACTAATTGTAAATTTAAAATATAAGATACGTTTAAAGTTTAGTATTTTTTTAAATATGTTTAATTATGTTACAAAAAGTATAATCTTAAACAGAAAAATAATAACTAATACATGGTATAAGTAAGTTCTATTATATTTTTAACAAAAATAAGTTATAAATAATTTATAAAAAATAATGTTTAATCACAGCGACACTTTTACATTGTACGGAGCATTTTTAAATAAAGTTGAATCACCATATCCAGATATAGACATTTGTTTTAGATCGATAGAATCAAATTGTGAAATATCAACTGGTTTACAGCCAGCCATATGAACAAATTTGACACTTAAATGTTTGATTCTGTCTATGCACATTTGAGTAACCTTTGGGTTGTCAGCTAGCCATATATGCCGTAAATTTCCAGCAGATTCCAAACAATTACACAATAAATCCAAGTCTTCATCTTCAAGATCAAGACTGGATAAATCTATGGAATGAAGGCAATCCGCTTGACTACGCTCCAAAAACAGCGTGCATTCTCGTAGCACCATTGATGAACCCGTATTGCGTACATTTAAATATTTTAAACGCATAGGGTCCAGTCGTATGAAAAATCCTGAAACTCCAGTTCGTCCTAACATATTGAAACTCAAGTCCAAGTCTTCAATATTATCTAAGTAAAGCTCTGATGCATAGTCATAACAATCGTGGTCAATATCTATGTCGCGAATGTACAAAGATCGTAAACTAGTAGAATGCTGAGTAATTAAACGGAGATGAGCTAGACCTGCATTAGTAATAGGATTATGACTAATATTCAAAGATTCTAGATTAATTAGCCATTTATTATTAGTTATTGAATTTGTCCAATAACCTATACCTATAGAACTAATATTATTGCAACTTATATCTAGTTTGATTAACCTCTGTAAATTAGATATGTATTCCGATAACATTTTCATTCCGTTATCTTCAAGAGCCACGCCTGACAAGCACAATAGTTGTAAATTATGATAATGGCATACCACATTCAGTGTTATATTTAAAACATTAGGCATCATTACATAATCTGACATGTCCAAAGTTCCAGTTGCCTGTAGAACATCTAAAAATTGAAATATGGGTTCATTGAAAGTAGTATTTGATTCCACACATAATTTTTTATAAGTTTCAATCAGAGTCTCTGTACTCCATCCAACAATGTTTCCCAAAACTTCTTGTAACCCATAAACTAAATCAATAGGATCATTTTCATCCAATAAAGCTCCATCATCTGTAGTCAAATTTAAAATAGGATTCACACCTTCAAGTTTTTGATAACGCCTTGAAGCTTCAGTAGATAGCCATTTTAAATTAATGTTTTCCTCACTTGCAGGTATTGGTACAAGGAATAATCTATTCTCGATCCTTACCTTAATTGTACGATTAATGTTTCTCAAAGTGTCATCTCTCTTCACATGTTGAAATATTGGAGCTGGTTCATCAATTTCCTGTGAAATATTTTTTATATTTAAAAATCCTTGATTTTCTAATTTACTTTGATATTTTTTTTTACTTGTGGATAGCATTAGAGGCTTATACTTATTTTTAACTAAATCTTTTTGTTTATCTAAAATAACAGTAATATTATCAAAGTCTTCATCAGAATCTGGTGTAAAACATTGAACTTCTTTATCTGACTCAACATCCGAAGAAACATCAGGAAATTTTTCATCATTAACCCAATTGTCTTTATCTTCAAAATTGATTTCTTTCATCGGTGAATAATCATTCTTAATTGTATCAGTACAATATCTTTTTTTTGGCTTAATAATTATATCTTCTTCTAACCATTCATCGGCTGAATTTTCAACCAATGGCGGCTTTGATACTTCATACTGTATTTCACTTTCTCGGCGTCTCTTGTTGTGATTTTTTAACTGACTAATGGTTTGTTTATAGTCTTCTGCAGCACCAGACGTATAGACATCTTCAAATTCAATATTTTTCTCTTTTCTCTCTAATCTGTCAAAATCCTCAATATCTTTATACGGTTTTCTTGATCTCTTATGACTATCAGGTATTATTCCTAAATAGTTATCAGTGGATTGTTGTCCATTTTTTAATATTTCTTCTACATCAGTCAAAGGTACAGGTGGGGTGTGACCAGCTTTTCGTAAGCATTCACTAAGACGTTCTACAATTGACCAAAAATGAGCTAATTTATTTGAATCTAATTCCTTTTTTTCCTCTAAAATTACTCTGTTACGACAAGCTATCAATGAATCAAGTGGTGTTTCTCCTTTATTTGTTCTAACCAAAGGATTTGCACCTCTATCTAAAAGACAATCTATAACTTCTAGGTGACCACACGCTGCAGCATCATGCAAAGGTGTAATACCTTCACAACAAGGTCCCCCACGATTATTAATATCAGCACCATGGTCTAAAAGGACATTAACAATATCAACATATCCATAATTACTAGCTTCGTGTAAAGCTGTCCATCCTAAAGCGTCACCTGCATTTACTGAATGACCTTGTTTTAATAAACTTAAAACTAATTTAACATTACCCTTAGCACATGCAGGTATGATAGGAGTTTCTCCTTTTTCATTTTTCTTTTCTGGTATTGTAGTCTGTTTATGCCTCTTTCTTTTTTTATCATCTTCGTCTTCATCAATATCAGAAAGGTCTTTTAGTGATACATCATCCCAGATATCTGGAACATCATACTCATCTTCTGCTGAATCAGTTTCATACTTAAGCAGATTATTTAGTTCATTTTTCAAGTCATTGACTAATTCTGATTTATTTCTGTCTTCAGCTAAACACTTCATTCCTTTAACCTGAAACAAAATGACTAAAAATATAAAAAAACAAATTTTAATAACAAAAGTATATTTTAATTTTTATAAAACATGCATTAGAAATACATACTGCTGTTAGCTGTAAGTATCCATCATTATTTTTTTTTGCAATACGTTGAGCTCTTTCATATATTGAAAAAATTTTATCAAACGGATCATACTGAGATTCCATAAGATCAGCAATATTTAATAAAGTTTTACAAGCTTCAATACTATTTTCACTATAAAGATTCAATTCTTTATAAAAATATTCTAATGCTTGGTAGTATTGCTTATTATCTTTGTATGTTTGTGCTAGTGAAACATAACAAGGTATTAAACTTTTATCAGTCATACCACAACGTTCAGAATTTTCCAACATTTTCTCATAGTAAGTAATTGCTTTAGAATATTTTTTTAGTGCTACGCAAGCATCTCCCAGTTTTTCATTTAATTGTCTTCGTTGCTCGTAATCTATTTGTGACGCCAATAGCAAACTGTTTTCAACTTGACACATGACAACAATTATTTTTAGTTTTTTTATTACTTCTTCAAATTCATTTTTAATAGGCACTTTTAGTTTGTATGCTTTTATCATTGCACGCTTAGCAGTCTGGTAGTCATTTATGTCTATTAAAAGTTCAGCTTTAAGGCATAAAAGTTCTGTTCCAATATACTTTTTATTTGAAAGTCTAGATGCAATTTGAAGACCTTGATCAACACAAGCAATTGCTTTTGAAAAATTGTCTAGCTTAGAATATAAAGTACTCTTTATAGAATAACACTTGCATAATTCTTCGTTCAAATCTGCATCAGTACATAATTTCATTGCTTTATTTATATAGTCCATTGATTTATTCAATTCATTAGATGACTCTTCACAAAGACTTAAATTAAGGTAAAGCCTTGCTTTCATCTCAGATAAAGTTTTTGTGCCAACTTCTTTACCTAGTTTATTACATACTTCTAAACTTTTTAGATAATATTTAACAGATGTACTTAGTGCTTCTGATTTTTTATGCTCATTGGTATCAAATGTTTCAGAGCATAAAAAATAAGTACGACCTAATGTGGCTAATGCCCTTTGCTGTTCAACTATATCATTTTTAGAATTAGAAATTTTAAGATGAAGTTTCTGATGTTTAATAGCATTTTTAAAATCACTTAGATAACAATACATTTCACCAATCATTCGATTTGCAACACCCAAACGTGTTTCATCACCACAGCGATTAGCTGCTTCTTCACACTGTTCATACTGATTCAATGCTTGTTGATAATCTTCTTGGTTAACATAAATGTCAGCCAATTCTTTACAAGCATAATAAAGATTTTCAAAATTATTTTCCAACAATGCTTTTTCTTTTTTTTTTAACCATTTTCGTTCTTCCATTTCATTCATTATGTTTCAAGCTAGAAATAATAATAAAAAAATTAGATATAAATTAATATAGATCAAATGTCAATATAAGAAAAATAATTTATAGAAATAAATTTAAATAATAGAAACAACACAATACAAAATATTTTGCATTAATAATTTTTAAAATAAATAACTAAAAATAGTAATAAATATCATAAAATTAATACATTATATATAACATGGATGGTAGCTGGTAAATAATATATTTAACTGAACAAAAAGGTAAAAATTGTGTCATTTTGGTGCAGGAAAAAGTCTACTATCAATAAACACATTTTAAAATAATAATAAAACATTTCATTCAGTAAGCTATTCAGAAATCAATTTAAACTGGCAAAGGCGAGATATGTTTTCAATATTGCTTGTATTGGCTTTTGTTAATCTTTCTTCATTGTCAGGAAAACTACTAAAAAAAAATTACCTCATTTAAAACACTAGTATCTAATATATAATTTCCAATCTATCTTTGTCTGTGCCACATGAAATAATTTTTTTATTATTCATTAATACAAAGTATATCTTAATACTATACAAAATTAATCATCAAAATAGACCTAAGTATAATACTCAGGTCTGGATAAAATGTTAAATATGTTAAATGATTAAATGAAAAACACTAAAAATCACAATTCACCATAAATAGGCAATGTTAAATAAAATATATCTTATTCAAATAATTAGTGCTATTAAATTGTCTATGAAACTACATTTTTTTTTTTATTATTATTATTATTTTTTATTAGCCATTAGTATAGAACTAATACGACTCAACAATTAATATACATAAATAAGATAAGACGATACAACTATCTTATGTTATTATTAATAATTTAAAAAAATGTTTTCTATTGCAAAAACTTAGTATCAGCAATTCCAAATGTAATTAAGAGTTTATATAGTAAAACTGGAATTATTTAAATTTATGAAACCAAACACTTAGCTTAAACCACTAATTATTATTACTTAAATATGTTTTTGAACAAATTTGTAAAATTTTACTTTAAAAAACTTTATTTTATCTCTTAAGTACTAATACAAATAAGTATTATGAACAAAATAGGACTTGTAAAATAATAATATAAGTGTATCTGTTAGGTAAATAATTTGAAAGAACAATTAACAACCTATTTATTTTATTAACCTTGTGTTATAACTACCTAATTGAGAACTAAATAAATAATTTTTGAAAAAAATTATATAATAAAATATTAAATAATTAATAATTTTATAATATAATTTGTTTATAATAATATTGTTACTTACCAATAATTAAAGCTTGGTATCTACTTGTGTTGCTATAAAGCATTACTAAATTTAAACATTATTTTTAATCTAAGAATTTTTAATTTCTCAACAAAATAACAATATTATAATGATATTGACTTAAATAATGAATATTCAATGATATCCAAAATATATTGTATTACTATTGTAATTTTTCATAAAAAATACTTAATATTATCGTAGGTATTGAGTAATGAGTATTGACGGTTTTTCACGAAAAATTAGGATTAACATGTTTATAAAATGATCTTGCATGTATTATGTTTAGATGATAATATTTACTACAAACAACACATCTTTACTCTTTTGATAGGTAATTCGTAGTTAACTGATACAGAAGTTAATACCGCCAAATTGTAAGAGGTTATTGTTAAAATACGATAACAAAATACAAATCATGGAAGAACCGACCAGATGAATTTAAAATAATACACAGCCTCGGAATATTGTACCTACCTATGTTTCAGCCTGCAGATGTTTTACATTTACATTTTACTCGTTTAATAGTTTTTAATTTTCTATTCGTATAAAAATAGTGATTATAAAATTACAATTGTTATACGAAAATGTTGAAAGAATAGACTGGGATTCAAATATCCAATGAAATGAATAACAATAATATATATTATATAATAATTAAAAATTATTATGCTTATACATCCACACGTCCCAGTCGTCCCACACAATTCACAAACCGACTGAAATATAAATATTTTGTATACCAAAATATTATGCTTATTAATTTTTACATTAAAATATTTTAACTACATTTTAATAAGTATTTAATATAAATAAGTAGTATGTTGTGTATTTCTATCTAATCTGATAATGTGGTACTTTGAAGACAAGCAAAAAAATTTGGCATAAAACATGATTTTTTACTTCTAATTATACGACTTACTAAAGGGGCTTGCAGTAAAAATACCTAGACTAAGAATTGTTAAATATAGTTTTTTTCTAAAATTGTAAGTAATCTGATTTTAGATACTGTCATGTTTCATTAATTAGTTAAATAATTAAATAATAAAAACAAAAAAAATGTATTAATTAAATTTGCTAATTAAATTGTCAACATTTTTTTTTTATTTCCGACAATACCATTTTAATGAAAATGTTGTAAATTACATTTTAATATTGAACTTCATAGCAGAATACCTATATTATGTAAAGTGGAACAATTATAAAAAATATACGTTACATTTTTATTTCATATGTTACAACAAAACTTATCAAATTATCATTAAGTAATGAAAGAGAAGCATCTTTGTATTTCAAAACAGATCGAACAAAGCTATACTTTAAAATGATGTAGACAAAGTATTTTTTTTTTTTTAGTTTTAAATTTGAATAATACTAATCATAGTATTTTTATATATTTTTAAAGTTTTTATAGTCACTGATTTTATGAAATTTAATCAATTAGTAGCTATATGAATTGCCAAAGTCTATAGATTATACAGGTTGCCTCATAGTCTCCTAAATATTTCGATCACCCCGCACCATTCCTTGTCTACTGACGTCACCCGAAGTCAAAAATTTACGGCGGCATATTAAAAATGCATGTGAACGTATGTATTTTTATTTTTTTATGGTATTATTTTTTATTATACTTAACTGATTTACTGCTTATTATTAAATATCGATGTATTATTATTGAATAATGGATTTTATTACTTAATAATACGCTAAATTATGTGCAATTATTCATTATTTTTCGTTATTCTTTTGGACAGGTTTTAATAACACCCATATAATAATATATTTAACTATTTTCTTAAATTTTACAAATCGTATCTAGACATCCAGTTATAGTTACATGAAATCATAAACAGCTACTCCTGTACTTAAATATTTTTGTTGATCCAAAATTGTAATTCAACTATTTGAACTGAACTAAAAAGTTTGACTATTTTAGTTATTACTTAATATTATTTAATTAAGTAGAAATGTATATATATAATGTGAGTAATTATTTTTTTGTTGATATTTAGAGTAGGTACATTACAGATAAATTCAAAGCCGTATCTGAAGAGGGTACAAAGAGTCTGGACCCCCCTAGAAATTTTTAAAAGTAGAAATATTTTAGCGGTGAATATAGTTTATTGACATAAAATTTTCAGCATTTATATTTAAAAAAAATGTTGGACCCACCGAAATTTTTTTTCAGTTACGGCCATGGATGAATCAATTACAAAAATAAAACCTTTATTATTGTCACCGATTATTTTATTGTACAAAATATTTTGAAAATTAAATTATGTGAAGAAAATACCAAAATACGTGTCTTTTTAATTTTTAATAAAAAAATATTACATATTTTTAATCTCCCTAATATTATTAGTAGTCAGTAGACTATACTAAATAAATGGACTAATCTTATACATAAAAAAAACTTACGGAAACATTCAAGACAAATTATATAAAAGTTATAGTGGTGACTTAACTCAACAGACACTAGATGAATATTTGATATAGCTATTACTGATAAAATAAAACTATTTTAATTATTTTTTTTAACTTTTTTAAATTGTATTAATTGCATTACATAAATAATGCATTTTTTGTAACACTGAAAACGTTATTCAATATACAAAAAAAAAATCCATGTCTTTTTACAGTTTTTGTTTAATGTTTTTAAACGTTTTTGATTATTACGCTTTTGATCAAGGTTTTCAAAAACGTTATTTTTCTATATTGTTTCCAAATATTCAATTTAAATTGTATTTTTCTAACTAAAGTTTTATTACAAATTAGTCCAAACATTATTTAAAAATATTCATAATCTGATTTTTTAAGAATAATTTTATTTTTTAGTGTTAAAACAAGAGTGACTTGAAAAAACATGTATAATTTTTTATGATTATAATGTTTATATGTCGTTAAAAAAGATGCTATATAAAAATTTTTATGTTCATATATTGTTAAGGAAAATGTTACAAAATTTTTTTCTAACTTAAACTACTTACACTTTATTAGAGAAAGTAAAAAAATTATGTTACAATAACGAGGATATAGGGATTTATTTATTTTTTTTTATTTAATATTTAGGTTACCTATTGACTTCTTTAGGTTATTATATGTACTAAGATGTTTTTAAAAACCTTATTTGAGTTCCAAGTAAAACGTATGGTAGGTTAAATGCTCAAAAACATCAAAAAAATCTTACTGTTCTTATGTCACCCGAAACTCAATGTGATGACTTGGATCATCCACTTTTTATATTTTTTTTTACCAAATTATGGTTAAATTTCATTTTTTTTTTTTTTGTGCAAATATATATTTATTTATACCGTGAGTCTATACTAGATTTTTTTCAAATTTAAAAAATTAATATTGAAGTCGTAGGAGCCTGGGAAAGTAAAAAATCGTGTTCATTTTACCCGTGTTATATGGCAATAACGAAACAGTTTATACTTCGGGTGACGTCACGGAGTGGCTTCTCCCACTCCCAAAATTTCAAAAATGCGAAATGAGGCAACTTGTATAATCTATAAACCTTAATGAATTGCAGCATCTATACTGCTACTTCCATTAAATATAGATATGTACAACAAGTCAACAAAACATTCATTTATCGTGTTTATTTTTACAGTCTAAAATACACAGTAATATTATCCAGAAAATAAGCAAAATAAAAAAGATAGAAAATGGATACCACTCTGCTGTATAGTAAGTGTAGATCACTGTAAAAAGCAATCATCTCAAACAGCAACTTATTTGTATGCGGCCTCGGCCACATTGAAAAAATGTAAAAATATTTAATTGTTCATAATAAAATCAATTATTTATAGAATTATTTTTTTTTGCAGCCCACAAAATTTATTGTACAGATTTTTTGGCACGAGTAATAGTTTGCATTCGATCCTGCAGAAATATACGTGTTAAATTTAAATTCAATGATATATAATTGTATAAGAAAAACAATTTTGAGCGGAGATGGACTATTTACAGTCAATATTAAGCATTTTATTTTTTCTATTCATAATCGAAAAGTCATTATACATTAAATTAATTTTTGACGAAATCATTGCTTTTAAAAATATCATTGAGTGTGTATAAAATGTATAATACTATAATATAAAAATTAATAATATACGTAAAAGTTTTTATTTTCCACGAAAATAATATTTTTAAATTATAAGTTTAAGTTATAACAAAATTATAGTTTAAACAAAATGTCGTCCAAATTTGAACTTTTTCGAAATTATGGTTATATATACTTTTAAATTTTCTTGTTTCAGTAACTATATAAACTATTTATGAGGAACTTTGTATTCAATTGTTGAGCCTTAACTATAAAAATTTGTTAAAATTTGACTTCAAATTCTTATAAAAAAAAATTGTGTCTATATATTTTAAAAATGTTTGTATCATTTTAAGAAGAATTTATGAAAAACTTTATATTTAATTTTAAAGAATTTTTATGTTTTATCATAATTTATAAAAAAGAAAACTAAGATTTCTATAATTAGTTCAAAAAAGTTAAATTAGAAAATTATACTTTATGTTGGAAATGCTAACATAAACATTTGGTAAACATTTCTATTATTCATCTATTATTCGTTTTTGTATTACTTACGTCAAAAAAATAAAATCGATTTTGCCAAAAACAAATTTCGCATAAACATTTTTTTTTAAATTTTTAAATTATTTTTTCTTATTATTTTGAAAAATACTGAGATTTTTTTAATTTTAATCTCTTAAAAGCTAGATTCAATTTTTCATTTAAAGCCCCTCTTAAAGTTGAAAATTAAATCACTTTTTAACTATTTATTGTGTAAACAAAGTACAGTCTGTACACATAACAACACACATCATTGTAAAATCAATACATTCATCACTCCACTCAAATCTAAAATAAATATAATATTCGTATCAATATGAGGTGATTTACGAATATAATTATTACCAACCAAACATACCAAACCAATGCATAAAATCCTAATAATTAGTAACAAATGTGTAGTTAGAAATACATAATATAAATATGCCACTGCGATACACTTATATCTTGCCACTCTGGTAGTAAAACATCGATTTTTTGATATTTGTTTGCTCTTGAATTGACTTAAGTGGAAATGCTTGCTTAGTTGCCTATCTAATACCCTTTGTTATCTTACTAGATAAAACAACTTTTGAAAGTTGTTTACTTGCAAGTTAACGTGATTATAAACTTTAAGATATAATAATTTATATTTTATTTTTCATTGCAATGAAATATTTCGTGAAATATTTCAAAAAAATAAATTTCATGAAATTTTAAAACCCTAATTGTCGTCCTTTATCATTGCCTATAATTACGTATAATATAATAAGATAATGTGATATTAGTGTATTACCGATACACTTTATCATCAACGTTTTAAAACGTTTTTATCCAAGGATTCGAAATTTAAATATTGAAAGTTTAAACATGATTAATAAAATATTTAACACGCCAATACTTGTCTTTAGTAAGGAACAGTTATATCAGATAGGTATAACAAGTAACGTTTACTTGTAACGTAAAAAACACTGTACGTTATACGCGTAGAATATATTTTGGCTTAAATATTAAAAAATTCTCGATTTAATGTAATCGGAGAATTATAAAAAAGTAAGAAGTTAGTAAATCACAATTAAGCAATTAAACATTATTAAATATAGACACATAAAACATTAATACAATAGAAAATAATAATACATTATACCTATTTTTGTTTCATTGATTTTAAATTGAAATATTAAATCAAATCAAGTGACAACAATCGAATAAGTTAAAAATATGTTAGTATTCGCTTGACTGTAGTTGTTTTAAAAATCTATTTATTGTTGATTATTATCAATTTATCAGCCCACGAATAAATTATTTTACAAATTTTAGTCTATGATCAAATGTTAAGTAATATTTTTTTATATAACAGAGACATTCACATCTTCCAGACATCTTATCATAAATAAGTGTTGTTTAGCTGCTTGTCAATTCTTATACTCGACCATATGTTAAAATATCATGTTCATCGTTCATGTAACACGCTATAGTAAAAGTATTTATTTTTCTGACGACTGGTCACCTTACTACTTTTGAATGTTATAAAAAATAATACCATTGATTATAAATACTATTTATAATCAATGATAATACTTATTTCCTGATATAATAATATCGTATTTTTATTCTTTACAACGAACAGTTTATAAATAATAACAATAAATTACAAATTAAAAGTTATGATATATTAAAATATTTTCTTATGATATTTTGGAGGGTTTGAACACTTTGAACCCTCTCCGTTTAACTTCACCTTATATACCTACGTACCTATATCGACGCCTAGGCATAATATAACCATAAATACTAAATAATTTATACATTCAAATTATTATTTATAAAAACTTGTATTTATTAAATAAAATGTCCATATATTTCATTATTTTCAGTAAATTAACTGCATAATATGTATTATTTTAGATATTTCCGTATTGGCCATTGAGTATATTGTAAAATATACTATATTAATATATATACAGAGTGATTCTTTTATCATAAGACACTCATTATTTCAAAAAGTATTCACGTTTTTGAAAAATTGTTATTACATAATTTCAAGTTGTTAAAAATACTACGTTTTTATTAATTAATTATATTTTTTATCCATATATTTTTTTAAGTTTTTTACTTTTTTGAATGACAACATAGTTTTAATTTCATATTCCACAGTAGAATAATTTTCTGAGTATTTTGATGCATAAAAAATCAGGGCGAGTAGTTTATAAGTTAGAAATATTTAAAGTTTAGACAAGCGGAGTGGAGTGGTACAGGGTTACCCCGCAAAATGTTTGTCCACTACTCCACACATCTAAACTTTAAATACGTATAACTCATAAACTACTCGCCCTAAATTCAAATTCTATGTATCAAAATACTCAAAAAATTATTCTGCTGTGGAATATGAAATTAAAACTCTATGTTGTCATTCAAAAAAGTAAAAAACTTAAAAAAATATATGGATAAAAAATATAATTTTTTAATAAAAACGTAGTATTTTTAACAACTTGAAATTATGTAAAAAAAAATTTTCAAAAACATGAATACTTTTTGAAATAATGAGTTTTATGATAAAAGAATCATCCTGTATATATAAGAAATGTGCACAATAAATGTATACAGCATCAATTGATATTTAAATAATAAATTTAAATATCAATAGATTTCATAAAATCTCGATAATTAAAATAATTTGGACGATCATCTTTGCTAAACGCTTCTACCAAACATTTTACTTCATAAATTGACAACAACATGTTCAATTTGCAAACAGTCAAAACATTTAAAAATTCTTGATTCGACACAATTCCTTGACGATGTTTATCGTGATCCTTGAACAAGTCATCTAAGCCGATATTTGGTTTGCTACGCAATTTTTTCAAAGCAGAATCGACAGCACTTCTTTGTTCGTCATTTAAATAATTACTTACACCTTCATATGAAGTTAAATATTCATTGGGATCCAAGAACGTATTTTGATCTAGACCTAATGTGGTGAATGCTTCCTCAACTATGTTACAAAAACGATGATAATCCACTTGACCTGAGTGTGTTTTCGATTCAAATCTGAAATAATTTTGCATCATATAAATACGAACGTTTAGTATCGATCAATTTTAATTAAATTATAAATATTACTTTCCAATTTATTTATTATTAGTATATTACTATAATATTTATATATCTATACCTAGTCCGCCCACAAGTTTTAATTTGGCAACCTAACCGATGAGTTCGAATAGGACTATGGATTTTATATAAATAAGACTCGGTCAAAATTTAACACCGCTATGGTCGTTAGTCGAAATTTGCGAAATCTGAGTTTCTCTATTTCTTTTAAAACAGAGTTTATACTCACTCATTTATTAAAATTTCAAGTTCAATTGAATCGAGTTTAATGCCTGCCATATCTAATCCACGTTGCAAAGTATCTTTTGACATGACTTTATGATTTAAAAGATCAAATTGATTCAAAAACTGATTAAGATTAACTCTTCCTCGTTTCACCTAGATACAAAATTATTTTTGATTATAAATAAGTCAACTGTAATAATAAATAAATAAAAACTACGTTAAGATTACCATTGTTTTTATTTTGATAATTAATTTATTTAATGTTATATTGCTTATTTTCTTGATTGGTTTTGAAGATATATTATCGTTATCATTGTTAATTTTCTTGTTTTTGTTCTAAAATATTTAAATATATAATAAAAAAAAGTGGGCAAGTGGGTATCGCTCTGCTGTATAGTAGAGATGGAGAGTACATCACTGGTCTCTATAATGGATGTGTTAAATTTGAATGCAATGATAGGTATCATTGTATACGAAAAACGATTCTGAACGGAGATGATTTGTCAGTCAATGATAATTAGTAGGATGTATTATATTATTACCTGTATTTAAATTATAATATATCATTATTTTACATGATTTCGAAAAAAAATTTTCATTCATACCTTCATAACATTTTTTCTATATTGACACTGGAATTTTTTTTTACAGTTACTTGAAGGAAAACTTATGGATAACCTTGTATTGGGTTTTTTAACTTTAGGTATAAATCACAAAAATTTTATGAATTTTTAACTTTAAAATTCCTTGCAAATTTTTGAACTTTAAATGCTTATAAACAAAAATTGTGACTAACGATTTTTGATTTTATTGTACTACAATAAGTACAACTTATAATAAACCTTATATTACATTTTAAAGATTTTTTGGATAGCCAAATTTTTTTATCGGTATTTTTAAGAAAAAAAACTTCGAAAATTTCAATTGTCTATAAGTAGCTTAAAAAAGGTAAAAATATTTTTAAATTTAATCGTAAATAGATAACCATAATATAAACATTTGGTAAAAATTTCAAGTATTTACAATGATTTGTTTTTGAGTTATAGCAAAATCAAAATATCGATTTTGTCAAAAAGTGGTTATGCGTAAAAATTCCCGTTTTTCTGTAATTTTTTCAGGGTTTTTCCCGACGCTTTTGAAAACTACTGGGAATTTGCCTATTCAAAGAGGGGCTGAAGTCGAAAATCGAAGCATTATTATTACTCCAAAAAATTATGACAGACACAAAAATAAAAAAAAAACACATCATTGTAAAATCAATACATTCATCACTCCGTTCAGAATCTAAAATAAAAATATATACAACATACATTTTCAATACCTACATTATTTAAACTTTTTTAGTATAAGATTAATTATTTTATTTTATTTTATAGTATATATTAGCTATAGTAGTAAATAATAGAGATACCTTTATTATAGGTATGTAGGTATGTAATATATATATATATTTTTAGCTATAAAATATTTTAAAATTTGAATACCTAAATACTTTTTAGTTTTTACTACTATTTAATTTGCAATTTTAATGCTTGTTAAAAACATAATAATAATAATTGAACCAGTCTAGACACAATCGTCAATCAAGAGTAAATAAATACATTACTTAACAGTTGATGTAACACTACTATAAATATTTAAATTTTTATTACAATTATAAATATTTTTTATATATTATTTGTACAATTTAAAAATGTGTGAACCATACCAAATTATAAATAATACTTGACTCTATGCCTCTTCTTAGACCAGTGTTTTTCAAACAGGGGGCTGTGGCTATATGACTGATGTGCCATGAAATATATAATATATACCTAACCCTAATCCTGATAGGCCATAAAATAATTAATGATTTTGATTAAAGGGGTCTTGACAGTTTCACATTAAATTTAGGAAGGAGGGGGCTATGACAAAAAAGTTTGAGAAGCACTGCCTTAGACGACCTAAACTGGCTAAACCCTACTCTGTTAATCATATGTATGTATTTTGTATATAAATGTATTACTTACTAAACACTTCTTAAGCTTCTCATTAATATCAATTATCATTTTTAAAAATTCCAAATAGTTAAAACCATCTACGTTCATAAATTTTTTTTCAAGAATACCAAGTTCATCTTCTCTACATTTAATACCTGCTGTATACATTCCTCGACGAAAATCCGATCTGGATATGTGACCATGTTTAATTCTATGTTTGTTAAATTTATATTAATATGTAAAATTAGTAAAATAAATTCCTTATTAAATACAAAATATTGTATTACTTATCAAAAACCGTGAAAAACTGTTCTAGCATTATTCTATGTTCATTTAAATAATTGTTTATATTAATTATTGTCTTATTAAATAAAACACGTAAAGGTAAATCCACTGCATCCCAATCTTGTCCTTTTATACGAAGCATTTCGCTCACATTTCGATCACATTTTACTTCTAAATCTGAAGGTTTTTCCACGGTTCTTTCTATAAATACTATTTCCCAGACAGAAAAAATTATTATTATTTCATAACTAAAATAAAACAATAGAACTGTAATTTAATTTTTTTTTTTGTAGTATAAAACTAAAATTTTAAATGAATTTTTGGAATTTGATTAATGAATATTCATATAAGCTATTGATCGAATGTCATAAAAACCAGAAGTAGGCGCTATATGACATATCTATAGTTAAATTTTATCATCCCAAGCTGCCCATAATTTCAAAATATTAGCAAACAAAAAAAACATTTTTTAACCTATTAAATGGTTAAGTATGTACATTGTAAAGTACTAAGTTGTAATCTAGCGTCCTAGCTTATTATGAAAATCTAAGATAATACATATTTACATCAAACGATTATATAGGTTATTAATTATTATATTGTTAATATTATTATTAAGAATATAATGTTTGGGAAGTATAAATCATGTCATATATTTGAATTTTGTACAATACCTCTACCTAATGCAAATTATATTTTATAAAGAGGTAGTTTACTAGTAGTATGGTACCTACAACAAGATATTTTTATTAGTTGTATACTTATAATTTATATAATCTAAATGTTAATAACTAATAAGTAATAAACTAATAACCCCAACTAAATCGTCATGCCGATACTATTTTAGTGATATCAATTATTATTTATTAACCACCATGTTATTAAAATGTTACAAAAAGTTATTTCTAATTTTTATAACTTGTTTGCTTTATTACTGTTAATAATGACATTTTTAAACTGTTGTAATAACATACTATTCATACTTGAGATGATGTACCTATACTGGCATGCGCATTGTCTCCATTTTTAGGAACAAAATTATGGTATACAAGATTTGCGTTCATCAGAACCCATTTTGTTTTGTTATTTTGTAAGTTTTCATACTTAAGTTAATTGATCTATAATAAAATTATTAAAGGAAAGAATATGATCTAGCCGGCCTAACTACGACATTTCATTTAGATTTTTTTTTTTTGATATTTTAATTTTTGAATTGAGTTATAATTATGTACACTTATGCTACTTAAAAATTTAAATATTAATAAAAAATTACAAGATGTCATAAAAGACATGATGTCAAAGAAATAGAAATAGAAATAGAAATTAGAAATTGTAAGTAGTTCATTGAAAATTAAAGCAGAATATGATCCACATATGCGTCCAAACAAATTAATACACCTAGAGTTAAATTATTTAAGCTCGCCAGTCAATATGAAAACAGAATATGATTTGACAGAAAGTCCTAACTCTTATAAAGAATTAAGTCTTATAAATAACGAAGGGAAACGTATAAAAACTAATAGTTTAGACTCTAAACTTTAGAGTATAATAATTTTCCAACATTGCAGGTAATTATTAATTCAAAAATTTGGTACTACGTAGGTTATGTAGGTACACCCTATATATTGTTAAATTTATTTTTAGAAATGTATGAATTAATGCGAATATATAGTTAAAACAAATAAATATAACCATTTAAAACTAAATAGGTAATGTAATAGATAGGTATGTGACTATTATTTTTAAATTAAAAAAAAAATGGTACATAAGTAGTTACCTACACCATCATATACGGTTTAATTGATACATCCGTACATTCGTACTTAAATTCTAGGTGGTAACTATCCCAGAATATTAAATAACGCGATGTATAAATCTACAACCTAAGTTGGTGATAGCAATAAATACGACACCCATATAATAATACTATAATACTATATTATAAATTAATTATAATACCATATTCTATATCATTGAATAATAAAATTGGTAAATAACACGACCAGTTCGTAACATAGGTAATATAAATAATACAACCTATGTACCTAACACCTAAGTCTAATACGTTTACGACCAACACCAAAGACTAGGGAATCTTATAACAATATAACAAAATAACTAATAAGCTGTGTTGTAAAAAATACTTTTAAAATGTATTTGAGTAAATGATGATCTGTCGTGATCGTTATTTTTTAATAGACGAAAACGAAAATCGATATCGAATTGTCAATGAATGAAAAATGACTAATATAATATAATTATTTTATAACGTTGTAGCATGACGAAGACGGCATGGTATTTTTATTTAACAAGGATTACAAATAGAAACAAATTAAAAATTAAAAGGAATAAAAAAAGTATTCATTGATAAAACAAAAGTAATGAAAATACCATTCAAATACTTCAAAATAAAAAGTATTTAAAAAAGTATTCAATTAGAAAAAAGTATAATTGAAAATTGAATAGTTTTACTCAAATACTTTACAACAATACTTATAAGCTATAAGTATGATTCAGATTTAAAAACCATTATACACATTGAAAAATATGAAAATAGATATAATTATTCCAACTTATTAATTAAAAACATACGATTATTCTAATTAATTGTAAACATAATAATATTATTTTAATTTATTTAAAGGTATTATGGTATTATTATATGGTTCTAATTATTAGAATATAATATAATACCTATAAGACTCTAATATTTATTTAATAAGTCTACGAACTACGTCATAGATATACACAAAATACATTTTAGTAAGGTAATGCCGGTAATGGCAATCATTCTCTACCGTTAAAATATTAAATGGTTGAATAATTCTAAAAAATAAAAATGATGTATGAGCACCTTTATTTAACATTCAAAAATATTTCTTCCATGATTCTTTAAAAAATGTTTATCTAATCTAGTTTAGTAGAGTGCGATAATCTTGAATCCGTTATCATTTGAATTTACGATAATGTAAACAATTAATTTGTAAATCGGTTTTAGTTTAAATGTTTTTACTTTATAGTTCTACTAAATTTCTAAATCCTAATGACAAATGACCCAATGCTTATTTTAGTATTTGGTGTTGGACCACAATTCAAACTATTAAAAAATGTAATCAATTTTTTAATTTTTAAATTTCCATTAAAAATGAAGACGCTACAAAATATATCTACCTGTAATTCTGAATAAAAAAAAAGGTACCTATAATTAAAATATTATTAATCTATTTATACTATATAAAATACTTAAAGTTAGATCATAATATTTATTAATAATACTAGGCAATCCTTGTATTATGTAAACATAAAATAATTAATTCTAAAATTAACTTTTTTTGAGTGGATATTAAAATATATAATATTTTACTATACCAGTATTTATTTCATCTTCAAATTGTTTCCAGTTGATTCTTTCAGGACATTCTTTATCTTTATACATAAGCAACAGTGTAAATAATTCTTTCTCTGGATAGTATATTTTACCTAATGAACTAACACCTATCATGTCTAAACACCTGCGGAATTGTGTTTCAGTTACATGTCCTTTTGAATCAGGATCAAATGTCTACATAATATAAAATAGTTAGTATATATGAATTTTCAAGTTAATTTACACATCAGTTTTCCAACTTGAAAAAATTGTCCAACATTAATTCGATTTTCAAAAACAGATTTTTGAAGGTTTCTGAATATTGTTAATACATTATCCTTTTTATGTGTTTTATTTGCTATTAATGGATGATAAACATTTTGATTAGTGTATAATCTCGTACCTTTTTCTTTAATTTTGTCTTCTATAATTACCTTTACAATATAAATTACATTATTTAATGATTAAAAATGTATTTATATTATTTGGTTTATTAACCCGAGTAAAACGATAAATCTATAAATTATTATGCAATGATTTTATAATGTTGAATATTAGAACAATGAAATGGTTTTAGTTTAATTTTATTTCTATGTATTTAGATAACATACATTATGGTCAGTGTTAAAACAACAACAACCTGTTAATTAACAAGTTAGTTAACAACTATATTTGTGTATAAATATAATATCTTTTTATCTTTCACAACTTTAAAATTTTTAAAGATTTTATTATGAAGTTAATGCAATATGATACATAAATTTGAATTGATAAAAATAAATTTCTAAAATCTGTATTAAATATTAGGTATTACTTTTTTTGTTTTAGAAAATTTCAATGTTGCCCTATAAAACAATACCATTATCTGATAGTATAGAAGGCTATGAAAAATTGGAACTTTTGGGTAAAGGTGGCTTTGCGTGTGTGTATCATGCTCAATGCCACCGCACTGGTCGTCGTGTTGCTATCAAGGAGATTGATATTTGGACTATGAAAAAACAAAATATGATAGATCGTGTACGCCAAGAAGTAAAAATACATAGTCAACTTAAACATCCATCTATTTTAGAGTTGTATACATTTTTTGAAGATTGTCGGCATGTTTATTTAGTATTAGAACTTTGTCATAATGGTGAATTACTCCAATATTTAAAACGTAATGGAAACAAATTATCAGAAATTGAAGCACGGTATATTATAAGACAAGTAGTTGAAGGTCTTTTATACTTACATAAACATAATATTGTGCACAGAGATATGACTTTAACAAATTTATTATTAACAAAAGACATGCGTGTAAAAATTGCTGATTTTGGTCTTGCAACTCAATTAAATTCTAAGGATGAAAAACATATGACAATGTGTGGAACCCCAAATTATATATCACCAGAAGTTGCTACTCGAAGCTCACATGGTCTAGAAACAGATTTGTGGGGTTTGGGATGTTTATTGTATACTTTGTTAGTTGGACATCCTCCATTTGACACCGATGCTATTAAAAGCACACTTACAAAAGTTGTGATGAGTGATTTTTCTTTGCCAAATTATTTATCGAACAAAGCTAAAGATTTAATAAATTGTTTACTTAGAAAAAATCCGAGAGATCGTATAGATTTGCACGGTGTGTTAAATCATGATTTTATGCAAGAAAAAATTATTTGTGATGGGCCTTCTATATGGTTTCATCAATCACATTTCACTGAAGATAGTGGTTTCAATACAATTTCATTTAATAAAGAAAAATGTAGTTCTTCAACCGGCTTAAATTATGTACGTTCAATTCATAATCCTAGTATTGAAATTAATCATCACACTGGAAATTCAAACTTAAACGCATTATCAAGTTGTAGAGATTTTCATTTAAATACAGAAGCCCAAAAAGAAGAATGCTACACATCAAATGTAATAAGAAGTTTTCATAAACATAGCAATAATTTCCAAAATATGTACCATGTAACTCCATCACAGCATTCAGAAAATAGACAATTTACTGTTTTTGATGATAAATTTCTTCAGTCATTTAAAACCTTTCCTGAAACAAGTTCATCAAATAGAATGGCTGATTGCTTAAGCACAGTACGCTTGCAAAAACACAGACATAAAACAAAAAATAAAGTGTTAAGTATTCTAAATAATGGAGATGTTTGTGTAGAGTTTATTAAAATGAAATCAAAATCCAAAGAAGAACGAGTTGTAGAAGTAATACGTATTTCTTCCGATGGTCAACATATGGTTATATATAGACCAAATAAAGATAGAGGAGTGACATTGAATGACGAACCTCCACCTATACCAATTAAAGGAGCTGATGAAGTATATAGTTATGAGTCACTTCCTCAGCATCATTGGAAAAAATATGCATATGCTGCTCAATTTGTAAAACTTATTGCTTCTAAGACAGCCAAAGTTGTTTTTTATAGTGATGAGGCAAAATGTCTTCTTATGGAAGATGGTAAAGCATTTGAAGCACATTTTTACAATGGATCTATGGTATCAAGTCTTGGAAATGGAGACATAAAAATAGTTGTAAATGGAAAATCAAAATCTTTTAGTCGACCAGAATGTTTAGATGAATCAGATAAAATAATTTACATTCAATTCAAAAAATACTATGAACATTGTTGCTTAGTTGAAAAAACTTTATGTACTCTTGATACAAGTGCTAATAGTGGTGTTATTGTATTTCCGGTGACATTAGGAAGGAGACCTATAGCAAAAGAAACAAAAGGTAAATCTGATATACCAACAAATTGTAAATTAAAGAGTTCATTTTTAATTAAATCTGGTGAAATTTGTATAAATTATGGAGATGGATCGCTTGTAAAACTTGATACAACTACCGGTAAAGTGAAATGTGAGACAACTCAAGGAGTAGTTATGGTATATGATCAAAAAGATAGACATCTACTACCTGAATGGGCAAAAAATTGTTTAAAAGAAATTCCACATTTACTTAAGCCTAATGAACAAACAACAACCAACTGGAAATGGCCAAACAGATAATTGTGACTTCAATTTAATACTTCTATTTATAATTTTGTATTAAAGATAAATATTATTCAATCAATGAATTATTTAGCAAAAATTAGTCTTCCATAATTCATTAGGTAATAAATACCTAGTTTATATAATGTCTATGTTAGATAATTATGTAAAATATTGTAATTTTATGAATAATTTTAATTGAGAATAACAATGTATTTAACTATAATATATTATTTTGATAGGTATTTAGTTTATCCTTAATTTAAAGGCCTACAACAAAATAAATTAATATTAAAAATGTAAAAAAAAAATTATAATAGACATATTATATAATATATATTATTTAAATATATTTGATAAAAGTAATTATGTAGGTATATTATTGTTTATTACTATTGATTGTAAACACTTATAAACTACTAATTGGTACCTACTATTAAACTATTTATTATCAATACAAATAATTATAATAAGGTATTACAGTTAAATAATAAAAAAAGTATTACAATAGAATATGAATAGTTATTAATTCTCATAAATGTTATTTATTGTATTATTATTTATTAACAACTACTAAATACAGAGATGTCGAAATGAGTTTAATTAGTACTTTACTTATGTCAATAAAATAATATATTCAGGAGTTTCTTATATTAGTATATTAAACTTTATAACAGTTATTTATAATTATATTTATAAAATGTTTATGGTTAAAAATGTGTATATTTGTTATTGCTGGCTATTGGCATATTATATAATGAGTTACAATGGTATATTTAATTTATGTTACCTTTACCTATATAGGTAACTGAAATAGTAACAAAACAATGGAAATTGCCAGATATGATTATAATACTTACATCAATAAAAATTGATTGTGGGTCATTATTTTTCACCCAGTTCAATTCATCTAAAAATTGTTTTTTATCGATCATATAACCATATGCAATAAATTTATCAATAATAAGATCCATTTCTGGTGGAGAAATTTTTATTTTTAAAGTGTAGAACATATTCTTAAACTGTTTTATAGTCATCAGTCCATTATTATTGGTCAGCTAATACAGAATAAAATAAAATAATATTTAATTGACAATCAAAATGTAAGAGTGAATACCTTTTCGTAGTCTTCAAAATGAGATTCCAAGAGAATGCTTGATGCATTTAAATAATTAGAAATTTTTTTCATTATTTTTAAACGGGGTGAGTCTTGTATTGTATAGTAGACATTTCCGTCATTTATTATATTGGAAGGTAATTCTATAATAGGTAGACAATTTTATTATTGTTATTTATATCTGACTATCTGAATGTACATATTTTATACATATATTTGTCATTAGTGTTATTCATTCAAACATTAAAAATAAATTAAATGCCTTTTCAATATTCTGATGCATATTTATTTAACCAATTATATTATCTTAAAAATGTAGAATATAACCTTAAGTTCACAATTACACAAAACCACACACATCATATAAGTAGGTAGGTATACAATAAATAAACTATATTTATGCAACTTTAAAGTTGTACTTACAATGTACATGTAAATTATTACATTGAAAACATAAAAAATGTGATATGCCTACTTATACAATATCACTAATTGATAATAATAGTTATCTACAAAATATTATATTGATACCTTTATTTTTTGGTAGGCCTGATTCATGTATAATTTCGCAAAATTGTCCATACGGTACTTGTCCATTGGAATTTTCAAAATAGCTGACTAAAAATTGTATTTCCTCATCATTTAAATCAATAATAGATTTTAATGGTCCAGATAATGCATTTTTGAATTTGAAAACTCAAGTAAAAATATAAAAAAAAATACTTATTAATTGTATTACTACAAGACATATTCAAGCATTCAATTGAAAAAAAAATATACTTAATTATTATTACCGGTTACAAATCCAGTGTTTTTTATATCATAAATTGAGTAATAGTCCCAAAAATTAAATTTGATGAAATTGACTACCTCTCGAATTTTCTTACATATACTCCATAAATCCCGTTTAACTTTATAAGTATGCTAAAAATAAAAGACATTTAAATTAGGTTTTACCGATATATTAGATGTAATCGCTTTGTATAGCCTTTATAAACCTATGCTTATTTGGGTATGAGGGTATGACAGTAAAATATATTATATTATTATAGTATACCTATACAAAATAATTAAAAGAAGCATTGATATTAATCGTTAGATACTTTCACTAATATTTTATTTGTATAGGTATAGATTTATATTATTTAGTCATTGTTCAAATATTTTAATAAGAAATTACATATTTTATAATATAAAAATAAAAATAGGTTATTATAAACTGCTAAAAATGAGAAATAATATGTTGTATTTTAAAATTAATAAATTAATAAATTACCTTCATTTTAATTTTGTAATGAGTAATTGTAAATGTTCAGTGATTTAGAATTATGTTAATAAATAAATTCAATAAAAATTAAAATAATAAACAAACTATAATAACTATTAGCAATTATAATATAGTATGTTTATAAGTAATAAATATGAACATAATGCAAAATGTACGCAGCTAAATGTTATTATTGGCCAAATTTAAATGCAATTTTGTGAAACAATTATTTTCCAAAGATCTAATAATATACACAATATCCGTTCATCGTATTCTATTGGCTTAACAAATACAGTGCACTTTAAATAGTACTATGTCTTATGTCTGTGTGTCTTAACACTAATATAGGTATTATGTAGTGTACTAATGTGTAAAATGACAAAATTTTATACTTGTTATACTATAAAAATAAGTAATGGCCTATAGGCGAAGTAATAGTAATCTATACATCTCTTTGAAAATGTATTATTAAATAATTTTCTTTCTTTTATAGGTATCTAGCCACGAGCCACTTATAAAAATGTATCTAATTCTAATATTATGTATAATAAAATATTTATTTATAAACATTTCAGTTATTTCAATGAAAATAGACGTATTTTATTATTATTATTATTTATATCCATAGATGTTAAAATTCTAAGATTTAGAGCAGTGCACACACACACAAATAATATAATAAACCTGTTAAATTCACCTTTAATATAGTGTACAATTTATTATGCTAAAAAAATAAAAATAAATATTAGATAGGTACGCACATCTGGTTTCTTAATCCAAATATGACCGACTATGTATTTTCTCATATTTTATTTTTAAATTTAGTAAGTATAGGTATTGTAATTTTATTAAAGTGTATACTGTATACCAGGGGCGGATCTAAAGCTTGTTTAAGGGAAGGGCGAATAGGAATATTTATGTATATCTGTATGACTATATATCTATATCAAAAATATAAGGCCACTGCTGCTTTTTTTTTATAGTGTATACAATAAGGCTGAATTTAATACGAGAGCCGCCTTCTCTCAAAGGTCAAAGCCAAACTAACATCTTTTAAGGGCTGTAACTAGTAAACATAAACTTTTTTTGTTTATCATTTAACATTTGCTACTACACACAAATTAGGGATTGGACATACATATACAATATAACTACTAAAACCTACCTGCTATAGGTTGAAAAATATCCCATGTTGTCAAAATTTGAACTTCAGATACCCACAAAATCATTATCTATTTGTAAAACTGTTTTTTGAAACTTCTGTTTTTCAAGGATTAGGTAGGTAATTTAAGATAAAAATTTTAATGTGTTTTTAATAACAAAATAATTTATAAACGATCGTGATTTTGACAAATGTAAATTTTTACTTTAAACACTTGTAACTTGTAAGGCTGTAAGAAATAAAAACATTTTGACAAATATATTTTTGTTATTAATATTACGAAAATAAAAATAACTGAAAAACTTTGTATTGAATTTTCTAGCTTTTTTACTCAAAAATAAATATTCTACCTTCTACCATATTTTTACATATTAAACTAAAAAAAATTCAGTCAATTGTCCCTAGTCTCTACAGTAATAAATATTTAAATTATAAAAAAAAAATTTTAAAAGGTATCGAAATAAAGATTCTAGTTTTTTTAGGATTTGCCAATTATTTTGAAAAGCAAAATAAATTTATTACTTTTGATTTCTCGAAGTAACAACTAAATCCAATTATCTACAAGAAATTGACACTAAGTTGAACATTTAAGTATTTTGGTATAAATTATGATTGGACCCGAGATTACCAGATTCAACACCGATTATAGCTTTTTTTTATTGAACCCAATAAAAACAGTTGTTGAGTTGTCTATTAATGTATTATCTATACATTTCTTTGATTCAGGGCGCACCCAAGAAATTTTTTTGGGGGGGCTAAATTCAAATCATTTTTAAATATTAATAGTATTTATAATAATTAATATTTATAATAATATAAACAGAGGGCCCGGAATGACAGGTATAAACATATAATATTATGTTATACCTAATGTTTAAATTTCGTTGATAATTTTTTATTTAATAATTTAAAGTCAATACACCTCATCAAATTATCAAAATGTTTGTGGCTAGCCATTTTGTTTGGGTTGAGGGGGGGGGGCTAAAGCCCATTAGCTATCCTCTTGCTTTGATTACAAGTTACAACAGATTAAATGAAACTTTAAATAATCTGTGTGACTGTTTACCTATTATGTATTTAACATTTCCAACTTACATACTAAACTTATTTATAAGTTATAAGAACTACTCAAAAGAAATGTGAAATCATACCAATGAAATACATACATAATACATATTACATTACGGTACTAAATATTAAATTGTATATCTAAATAATTATTATTTATATAATTAAAAAAGGTGGGCAAGTGGGTATCGCTCTGCTGTATAGTAGAGATGAGGAGTAGGTCACTATAATGGATGTGTTAAATTTGAATGCAATGACAGGTGTCATTGTATACGAGAAACGATTCTGAACGGAGATGATTTGTCAGTCTAGGATAATTAGTAGGATATATCATATTAACGCCTTTAAAAACTACTAGTTTAGTTTAGTAACTTACTTTTACCCCCCACACCCACCCCAAGTAACAACTAGATGAATTTTCTTTTTCAAAAAGGGGCTGAAGTAAAAAAATCAAAGCATTATTTCTACTCCAAAACGTGATGAGATAAAAAAAATAATAATAATAAAAAAAAACACATACATCAAAGTAAAATCAATACATTCTAAACGGAGTGAAGAATGTAAAAAAAAAAACAGATTAGTTGAATAAGGATAGGTAATATATTCCTCAACACCGCACATTCGGAAAATTAAAAAAAACTTTTTATTCCATTAATTTTTATTTGAATAGGTATTAATTTTATCATTCTTATCTATACAACACACACGACGTACTATTTACTATTTAGTAGGTATCTAATAAAGTAATAACCTTCAACATCCTAAAATATTAGATCTTTTTTTTTTTTATAAGTTTACTTATATGGCTATACGTATGTATATATATATAAATATACGATACTTATAAATGGTATCTCAATTCATTTTTCGTATTTTTGGAATATTATCTTTTTTCTATACTCATTGCTCGGCGTTTTATTTGTAACATTATATTAATATACCCTTAAATAATAATGTTAATATACGAGATTAACTGTATGTCTATATAGTATACATTGTAACTATTGTATGTGATCATTATTCACTGTGAACAATGTGTATATAGTAAGATACACCATACACAAATACGCAATACACGGCATAATGTATCGTAACATGGTGCTCAATGCTCATGCGCAATAAAAATCGATGATGCACACTGCACAGATGCAAATTTTTAAATTTTAATACAGTATTGTATGATGTATGACGTTTCATGGCGGTAAAAATTAAAAACCGTAAGAAGTCGTTTTTGTTGGATCATTTTGGATGGTTTGGTTGGGAGGGAGTACGGTCGCCGGTCGAATGACATGGAACATTTATCGGAATGGGATGGTCACACTGTAAACGGTCGGCGTTACCCCGTGACCGCGTCTGACTACGACACTCCGATCGACGCCCGCGGCCATTTTCTATAGCTATCCTACTCATACGTCCGTCCTGCTGTCCGGTACCTACCTACGTTCAGAAAACTTTTTAGCACAATAATCCGTCTCTCGTTGCCATCAATTCTTTCCTTTCGCTGCTGTCACCCGCCACATCGCTCGTCCCCGCCGACTACGCGTGACAGTAAACACACAGTCCATCCTAAATCCAACGACAGATCACCGCTAACATGTCGGACGAACAACCGAAAGAACAGACCAACGGCACCAACGACAACAATGGCGTCGATCAATCCGGCTTAGAGGAACAAGTCAAGGAGGATGACAGGTAATATTTTGCACCGGCCGTAACTATTAATGGTTTTCCGTTTTTAAGCGGATGTTGTTATTTAAATGTATAATACATTATAACCAATTCCAACAACCATAAACGTTTCTCATCCAAGATTGTCAAACGTGGACATCCTTCTACTCCAATTTCCTTTGCGCGTGATGTTTTCAACTACTTTCATAACGGTCAATGGCAATCGTCGTATGATAATTGATTTTAAATACATTTGAGTTGCCGGCCTAGACACAATCATGTATACAAAATGCCATAATTTGCGCATAGCATTTTGTTGAAAACTGTACATATATTGCTCAGTTTTTCACCTTAGATATTTAATAGCATTACCCTTTTAAAGTTTGTTGGTTTTTTTTCCATTTATATTCTCAGTGATTCATTAATGGTAGTACTAGTAATTTTTTTGTCAATGACGTTACATCTTTATAGTTCTAGGGTATTTGATGCCTTACCAATAGTGTCATAATATTAAGCTGATTTATATCTATCTATTTTATTGACATTAAGACAATATTTTTTAAATGTACCTTCAATGTGTATATTTCCATATTCTAATTCAAAACCATCATATTACATACTCAAAAGTTAAATAATATTAAGTATTAACTAAAGGTAATATGTATTATATTCTCATTCATAATTTTATGACATTTGTGTAGTGTGTGGATTTATTTTTTATTTCTTAAAATATTTTACTAATGTTTCAGATTTACTTAGGTGTTTTTTTTTTTTTTGGCACTATTGTATCTTTTTACTAATTTGTTTATATTAAAATAGTCTTGTCATTAAATACTTAAAAAAATTAATTTAGCTAAGCATATCTCTTTCTTTACCAAAAACTATCACATGCCTATGGAATTAAGTGAATTGTGAAAAATTAAATAAAGCAAGAAAATTATAATATCTAGATATTTAAACTAACTAAATTGTTAGATCATATCTCTTATACTAAACATTCACATTTTTAAGCCATTCTAAATCGTGCTACATTTGAAATTAATACACTTAATTAATCAACTTAATCTTTTAATAATCATAAATTTTCAGAATTAAGTATATTTATCATAACTTTTAATCAGGTCATTTCAATTAGTTAATTTGATTAAAAATGTATTGTTTATAACTTTAGTAATAAATAATAACACTAAATTTTTAAACTTTGTTTCATCCATAATATTGTAGTCTTATTCTCCAATACACAATATAGTATTATACAGTGTATTTTTATACATTTGCCCTAGGTATAGTTAATTTATAAATTTATGTTTTGTTTTATTTGTGCATGCAATGTACATGTTTATTGATTGTTATGATTTTTTGGTTATTTCTCTTATCTTCTCCTTTTAATATAAAATTTTATACATATTACTAATTGTTTTTATGATTACCAGGATTGTTTAACTTTTTAACTATTTTGTTATAAACTTATTTATAAAAAACGGCCAGTACCATATTAATTGTCCTTTAGATTTTCTTAATATTATTTAAATTAAATATGCACAAACGCCATGAGCTTATATTACATTTTTCTATCTGCCATAACCTTTTATATACATATCTAAGTTTTACTTCTATTACTTAGATAGGTATTAAAGGGTATTAGCGTATTTATTCTTTCCAAATTTTCCATGCAAGTATTAATTTTAATTTCCTACCAAAGTTTTTATTTAGATCTGTATTATAAGTTATCCGATATAGTGATATATTAATGATATTGTGTACACTTATATTAAAAATAATTATATTACTTCTGTTACTGACAAATCCTAAGTAAGTATTTCTGTATTGGTCATAAAGAGACGCTACTACTATTAAATAAATTATTGTTTGGTATTAATTTTAAAGCATAAAGCCTTTAATATTGATTTATAACAGTTTTAAGTCTTAACTTAATTTGTAACTTACAATAAATTGGTTAGGCTAAATCAATTATTTATCATGTAACTTAAGTTAGATTAATTTGTAAATTTTTTGTTTGATTTTATTATTATTAATCATGTTAACGTATAATGTTTATATTAATAATTGTGTTAACTTAATGAAGATCTACAAGTTGGCTTGCCTACTTCTCAAGGGTTACAAATTCTTCTCAATGGGCTTCAAGATCCTTAACTTGGATGCATACAAAATATTTTAACTATTATAACACAATTTGAACGAGCAGAAAAGTTCATGTAAATTATTTTCCATGATAATCTGCGTCTCTTCAGGACCGTATAGGCCTATGTATCGATTACCTTTCAACGTGGTGTATAAATATGCGCAGGTGACGATCATGTCATTCATTGAAGAACGGATGTTTAAATTATGGACACATTGTACAACAGGTATACGTTTGACAATGGCTGACTGATTTTATTGCGGCGAACTGGCAGTATCATCACCTACCAAATGGTAGGAATCATTAAGTATTAAACAATAAATAAATGGAGAATGAACTGTATTAATAACTTAGTATGAATTAAAATAATTAATTATGCATCGAGTTTCAGTAAAAACTGTTTTAGAGTAAATATTATATCGAAGTTCAAGAAAAAAACAATTATGCAATTTATTATGTTACAGTTCTCGTCACTAAAATTTACACATGATATTCATTGCAGAATTTGTTGGCCTAAGATATTCTGTTTTGAACTACAATTTGTGGCCTGCTTGTGTAGTATAAAAAAAAAAAATAATACAAATATTTTGTTTTAATGTAATTCTAATACTTTGTATTCTGATATTATGATTAAGTTAATATATATATATATATATATTTATATGTATATATATAATTTCTTTTCTTTCTTTTTTTATTTATTTATTTTTTTTTGGTAGGGGTAAATTTTCCTCATTCTCCTGATTGAAAAAAAAACATTAATTGTCTGCTTCAAAAATAAGTAGACAATAAATGTGTGGTTGTGGTATATATTAGTATAATTAAGTAAAAAATCCACTCAAAACTGTAAATGGTTAATCAACTTGATAATTATTTTTAGTTAGGTGTAATATATATTACATATACATAATGATGATTTAATGACAATAAATATGATATTTGTATGAAATAGTGGAAAGAAATAAGTTTTTTTTTTTAATTACATTTTTAAATAAATAAATACTCAATTTTGCATATGGATTTTTTACTTTTTAGTTTTAGAATTTCGATTAGCTGTAATTTTTTGTTATTGAGGCTTAAATTATAAATTATGTATTTTATTTTTATAATTTCAAATATTTATAAAGCAAATTTTATTAATCATCTATTTTATAATTAATTGTATTGTTACCAATTTTTTTTTTTTTTTTTATAAAAATTCAGCTATGAGAAATATAAATATGCAGAACTTTCAAATACAATTCATGATAGTAATTGAAATATATTTGAAAGTTTGTCTATCATAAATATCCTTATCTTTTTTTCCAATCCAAGTCCTTCAATATTACATCGAGTATAAATTTTGTTTTTTTTTTTACTATATAATTACTACAAATATATTTTATGGCTAGGTTGTAGGTTGTTTATATAATTTATTTTATGTACATTGTTAATTTATTAAATACATTTCATGGGAAATCGAATTTAATCATTTAAGGTGCAAAAGCAGTGTTTTATATAATATATTTAATCAGAAACTTGGAAAATAAATTTTTTGATATAAATTACCTAGTACTTGTTTTTTTTTTCTAATATTTATACATTACTATTATTATTATAATTATGATTATTACTTATAAAAAGTTACTATGATTTATAATATCTTATATTGGGGAAAATAAACGTGTAATTTATTATCTTGTATGGGTCTTAATCTATTTTTTTTTTATGAACAGCAAAATCTTAAAAATATTTTATCTAAAATTCCTTGTCTTGATTATATCCAATTTTAACTTATTTAAAAACGATATAACAATATTATATCTAATTTGATTTATTTAATTTTAGGAAATTATTTGTTGGCGGTTTAAGCTGGGAAACAACAGAAAGTGAGTAATATTTTTCTTTTATATAATAAGGTTGAGTATGAGCTCTATAAATGTAAAATAATTTTGATATTTCTATGCTTATGTTTTTTAATATTTATGTTGTTTTCCTCAATAATTCTATGACAATTGTGTGAATGTTAAAATATTTAGGTATATTTGCAATTAAAAATGTATTTTTACTTATCAATAATCTTATCCTCTTCAATTGTTTAATTTGACAATTAACACTTTCAACGCCGCTCATGATTTCATAGTTTATACCGCGATGCCACATTTTTCATACCATGATGCGATGATTAGATAACGCAAATCTAAAAATAACAAAAACTCAAACCAATTATAGATTTAAATTTAGAGTTTATTGTCTACAGTCGGTGTAAAATCAATAAAATTATGGCGGATACAAACATACATGTTACTGACACATGAATGTGTCACTGGCCCAATGGAATAAACTCTATTGACGCATATACGTGTAATCAGAGTTGAAAGTGTTAAACCTGCATTCAAACTCATACCAGATATTTCTACGACTACCACATGCCCATCTTAGTAATGAATATATTTTTTTTTGCAGAGGAATTAAAAGAACATTTTGTTCAATATGGAGAAATCACTAACATTAGTCTAAAGACTGATCCTGCAACTGGACGTTCTAGAGGATTTGCTTTTATTATTTTTAAGTCTGTCGATGGATTAAATAATGTAAAGTTACATTTAAATTATATATTTTTGTTTAAATTTTTAAAAAAACAATTTTCTTCGAATAGGCATTTGCAGCGGGTGACCATGTTATCAATGGAAAGAAAATTGATCCTAAAAAGGCAAAAGCAAAACAAGAAAAGGTATTTGTTGGTGGTTTACCGTCCGATGTTACAAATGATGAAATTAAAGAATTTTTTGGAAAATGGGGTGTTATTGTAAACTTAGAAGTGCCCTTTGATAAAATGAAAAATCAACGTAAAGGTTATTGTTTTATCACTTATGAATCTAGTGATAAAGTTCAAGATCTTTTTAAAACTGCCAAACAAACTATTAAAGGCAAAGAAGTATGTACCAAATATTTAATTATTTATTGATTTTTTGGATATTTTATTTTGATATTTTCATAGGTGGATGTTAAAAAAGCAGCACCCAAACCTGCTAATCCTTATGCTAATCCCAAAGCAATGAGAGGACGAGGAGCAGCCCGTGGAGGTAAATTTAATTTTTATATAATAATTTATATTTAGCTATTTAAAATTTAATAGTTCGAGCAAAACCATTAATTAATTTCATGAATTGAGCTGGATATAAAAGAAAGCATGTGTTTCTTTTTATTTAATTTAGTAGTGAATCTATTTCAGATTAATATTTAATTGCTCTTTTAGAAATTTTATTTTAATTGTTACTAATCTTTAATAATTATCATTTTGTTCTCCTTAAAATTAATTATGATGTGTCCTCTGTATTTATATTTTCAATTAGTTTCAAAAATAATTATTTATCAGTTAAACCAAATATTTATCTAAATCAGCTTCAGATATACAATGCAATTTGCTTCTTTATTTATGTTTGGAAATAATTAACTTTTAGGCAGTTTGATATCTGAGCTAATGATCAATATTATCATATAAAATGAATAATTATGGATTTTTATTAAGTAATGATAAGAAAACTAAGTGAAATATAGATTTTATAAGTTATTTTATATCAAAACAAGAATATAATATTTGATTTTGTGTTACAATTTGATGGTATTAAATGTTATTTAAATTGTATTCAATTAAATCTAAAACAGAATGTCTGAATATATAAATTGTGTGTTAGTTGAATTTGTGATCAATAATAATTATTTGTATTGCGTCCCAGGTTTTTTTTGTACATAATATGTATTTACTATTTGTTCTAATTTATATGCCGTTAAGCATTGATGTAAATCATTTTAGTTTTTTATAAAATAATTTTCAGTAGAAATCCTTATTCCAGAGGTGAAAGGTGAGTGTTGATGGGATCCCTTTTCAAAAAAAAAAATACACCCAATTAAGTCAACAGTATTATTGGTATTAGCTTCTTTATTATTGGTATATGCTTATTAGTTTTTCCATGCATACTTAATTTCTTCTTTTATTATATTTTTTTTAAATTTGAAAGTTGTTTTGTGTTAAAACTGTGTTCACTAGTTTTGAAAATTTGAACTTAAATTATCTGGGTCGCAATACTTCATATCAAAACTTTATGTATTGCAATTATTTTCGAGTCTTTTTAAGTTCTTATAGACGCAATTTTACAGCGTCTTTTTATTTATGCTTCAGCTTGTAATTAAGTATTGATTGATGAAGACTTCAACAAAAACTGAAACAAGTAATTACTATGCATCATTTTTAGTTTTGTAAACACATTTTAGAAGATGGGATAATTTTAATTTCAAATTTATGGTATTACTAAGTTATGCTGAAACAAAAGGTTTGAATCAATATTGTTTGGGAAAAAAAGTTTTTTTAAAGTTTATTTTTGGATTTGAAATATTAATGGGATTTTAACTTTTTATTTAAAAAATTAATTACTTAATATTTTAAAATAAAATTATTTTTTTAACTTTTTTGTTTCAGCATATGGGCCGTATGCTGCACCATACGGGACATATGGAGGTAAGACTGTTTTTCTTTTGAAAATTTAAAATTGTTTTTTTTTAAACTAAATTAACACAATTCAAAAAACACAAATTAGAAGAAAATTATATAATTTTTAGAGTTGCAATTGAATGCAGTTTAATTTGATTTAACAACTGTTAAATTCATATTTCTTCTATAACACATCTGTTTAATATTGATCATAAGCTTGGGTATCATCTCTAGAATATTTTTTGTTAGTATTAACTTGACTCATCTGTTTGTGATTTTTTCAATGGTTTGAAAATATACACCTACATTTGAATATATTAATGATGAGTATTTATTAAGTCAGTTCTGCTACTGAAAGTAATTGAAGAGAATACATTTCTGAAAATATATGTTTAATGCATTGGTTATTTTAAATAACTTATTTATATTGCAATTTAGTAGTATTTATTGAGTTAATTATATTACTGAATACAATTGCAAAAAATTGTTTTCTGGTATAGCTAATTTTATATTTGTAATTTTATTACATTTTTACAAAGCTGGTTAAGATTAGTATTACTAGTTTTAGTTGAGTTATCATAAAAAAAAAAGTAGTTGTAATTCTTTTAACTACTAGTACTATACTCCTAAACATTCCCATTGAAAAGAAAATTACTAATTTTTATTAGTCTAATAATATTAATTATAGTTGTTGCTCGTTCTGATCAATAAACTGATTTCATCCAGACCTTATAATTATTTTCACTACGCTCGTACAATATAAGTCAAAAGTTAGAAAAATTTTAATTTTTAACCTTTTTTCAAAGCAGTTTTGCTGCTAAATACAATTTGAAGAGATTAAATTTCTGAATAAAAACATTAATAAAATTGTTGTTAGTACCATAGTTTAATATAATTATTAATTAAGTTAGAATTGTAATAAATATAATTGAAGAAAGTAATTTTTTGAAATAATAAATTTTTATAGATGTAGGTTAATGGCATGTTGATGATGAGTATTTTTTATGTCAGTTCTGCTACTGAATATAATTGAAGAGAATACATTTCTGAAAAAAATTAATTTAATAAGATAATAATTGCTTCTGTTATTTAGTAAAAGTATTAGTGATGAGTATTTATTAAGTCAGTTCTGCTACTGAATACAATTTGAAGAGATTAAATTTCTGAATAAATACAAATTTATAAAATTGTTATAGGTACCGTAGTTCAATATAACTATAATTATAAGTATTTATTAAGTCAATTATTTTATGAATTTAATTGAAGAAAGTAGTTTTCTGAAATTATAAATTTTAATAGATGTAAGTAGATAGCATATTGATGATGAGTATTTATTAAGTCAGTTCTGCTACTGAATATAATTGAAGAGATTAAATTTCTGAAAAAATTAAATTTAATAAGATAATAATTGCTTCTGTTATTTAGTAAAGGTATTAGTGATGAGTATTTCTTAAGTCAGTTCTGCTACTGAATACAATTTGAAGAGATTAAATTTCTGAATAAATACATATTAATAAAATTGTTGTTAGTACCATAGTTTAATATAATTATGAATTAAGTCAGAACTGTAATAAATATATAATTGAAGAAACTAATTTTTTTCGAAATAATAAATTTTTATAGATGTAGGTTAATAGCATATTGATGATGAGTATTTTTTAAGTCAGTTCTGCTACTGAATATAATTGAAGAGAATACATTTCTGAAAAAAATTAATTTAATAAGATAATAATTGCTTCTGTTATTTAGTAAAAGTATTAGTGATGAGTATTTATTAAGTCAGTTCTGCTACTGAATACAATTTGAAGAGATTAAATATCTGAATAAATACAAATTTATAAAATTGTTATAGGTACCGTAGTTTAATGTAACTTTAATTATAAGTATTTATTAACTCAATTCTTTTATGAATATAATTGAAGATAGTAGTTTTCTGAAATTATAAATTTTAATAGATGTAAGTAGATAGCATATTGATGATGAGTATTTTTTAAGTCAGTTCTGCTACTGAATATAATTGAAGAGATTAAATTTCTGAAAAAATTAAATTTAATAAGATAATAATTGCTGCTGTTATTTAGTAAAAGTATTAGTGATGAATAATAATTTAGTCAGTTCTGCTACTGAATGTATTGAGGATAATAAATCATATTCTGAAATACAGATGAAGTGTTGGCATCTGTCTCCATCATACATGTCATATAGTCAATTTACAGTATTTTTTGAACCATAATTAATAACCTAGTATCTTAAACATTAATGTTATTTGCGTGATATTGATACTTTAAAATAGAAGTATTAAATTTTAATATTTTATAAAGAATGAAAGTTTGAAATTTTTTTATTTTATTGATTTTTCATGTATAAATAATTGTTCACAGCTTATCCTCCTCAAGGCTATGACTATTATGGAGGAGCAACATACCCAGGTTATGAAGCTGATTATTATGGTAGCTATGGCTATGCAGGATATGGTAAGATTTTTATTAATTAGTACTAAATTTCAATGTTTATGGAATAAACACTTGTAATTGTAATAATTTATAACACTTGAGTATTAATATTAATTCAGATTATGGTTATGGTTATGAAGCACCGCCGGCACCTGTTTCTGCTACAAGGGGTCGAGGTAATGATAAATGCAATTAATAAAACTGAGGATTTATACTTAAATGAGATTTGTATGTTTTTACAGCTGCATTCAATGGGGCTGGAAAAACAAGAGGAGCATCTCGAGGATCTGGTGCAAGACACGCTCCATATTAAATTTTAAATACCATTTCTCCCTATTTTTGTGTGTGTTTGTATGTGCGAGTGTGTACACTTTAAAATGACATAATTTTTTTTATATATAAACAAATCATTTTTCTTGATGACAATAATGACTTGTGAAAATAGTAGAGCTCCCTTCCCTAATTAGTGGTATATGTCTAAAACATATAATCAATGAAATGTACAAATAAAATATCTAAAATTAATATTATTTTAATTAAGCACAAACCATATGGTAAATTATAATATAAATTTACTTTTTTTTACTTTTTAGGGTTAGTATGTATTTTTATTTCCATTAAATAAAAATTAATTAGACATTTTTAAAGACTTGCACTCCTTGTGCATATATTATTATACTAGTTAATTTGGTTTACTTGTGTGATTTTTATATGATAATTTAATATGTTTGAATTTTTTTTTTTTTTTTGTATAATATTAAATATATATCATATAATAAAATATTTTAGGGCTTTTGCAATAGATATCTGATATATTGGACAAATGAAAAATTATTGTTCTACTGAAAAAAAAATATGTATTTATTTATATAAATTAGAAACAAATAAACTTGAATCCATACAATATTTTCTTTAATAAATAAATCACATGAAATAACAATACGTATTGAATTACAGAAATAGGAAATTGATTTGGATAATCTTATTTTAACTATGCAAATTACTAAAATTGTACTTGCTGCATTTGTTTTTTAATCGTCATACGTGGTTTAATCACATATATTAAACAATATTCTAAATATTGAATTTGACGGAATTTTTTGATTTACAGTGTGACTTGTACAATTAAGGTCATGCTATTAAATACTATAATGCAATAATTTGTTTTAATGCAACAATTATGAACTTATTTTTTAAAAATTGGCTACACTGATGGAAAGAGGAAACAACAGTATACAGGATGATTCTTTTATCATGAGACAATATCTAAAAGTATTCAGGTTTTTGAAGACATTTTGTCTAATAATTTCAAGTTATTAAAAATACTACATTTTTATTAAAAAAAAAATTATATTTTCTTAAGTTTTAATTCCATATTCTGCAGAAAAATAATTTTCTGAATATTTTAATGCTTAAAAATCGAATTTAGGGCGAGTAATCTATGAGTACGTATTTAAAGTTTTGATGTGTGTAGTGGACAAACATTTTGGGGGTAACCCCGTACAACTCCGCTTGTCTATACTTTAATATGTATAACTCAAACTACTCGTCCTAAATTCGATTTTTACGCATTAAAATAATGTACTCAGAAAATTATTTTATTACGGAATATGAAATTAAAACTTATGTATCAAAAAAATAAAAAAACTTAAAAAATATAATTTTTTTTTAATAAAAACGTAGTATTTTTAACAACTTGAAACTATGTAAAAAAAGTTTTCAAAAACATGAATACTTTTTGAAATAATGAGTGTTTTATGATAAAGAATTGTCGTGTTTAATACTACTATAAAGTTGTGTTATTTAACCACAAGTTATAGATGGACTATCTGTAGTATTAATCTTTTTTGAGAACTACAAATCTATATATTTTGACAAATTCAGTGTATTATCGTATGTATATAATATATATATACACAGCATTTCTGTAAATTATCCAGTTGTTTTTTAACTGTCCAGAAATGAATGCCGTCTTCTTAAAATAAAACGGGTAATATTGAGATGCGAATATTTTTGAAACGGGGTTGAATTGCCGCCAATTACTTTTATCAAAGAGAATGTATTTCTAGTTACCGCGGTAGCAACGTGTTGCCGACTAAACGGTATCGTGGTTCGCCGGTGTGCGCCGCTACTGCTGCGGATATTCCAGCGGCCATTTTTTTTGTTTACGAGACGCTATCTCGACCCATGTCTGTAGCGTCTTCTCAGTTCTCATCCTTCAACTCCGTTCTCGTTCCTATTTTTAGACGCGTACATTTTTACTTAAATAATTATTTTGTATTGTTATATAGTGTCGTTTCATCGTTTTACAAATATTTTGGCGTGTAGTATTAATATTTTTTGTAAGCGAACGTATCGCACGCATCAGGAATGGCTGACAACCAGCAACAAAACGGCTCGCAACAGTTTGAAAACGCCGCTGACGCGCAGCAGCAACAACAGCACCTAAATGGCACCTCCGAAAATTCCACAACAAACAATGACTCTGGACAATTTGAATGCGTCAGAGACGATGACAGGTAAGACGAAATCGCCGTTCAAATTGGTCTCTGAATCTTAAAAGAAAACACTCGGCGTGTGCGGGCGGCCGCCAACGCGGAACCGTCGGGTACCATGATCTTGATACGTTTTTTCAGTCTGATAATTGTACACGTCCCATCGTTTTGTGATAGCTGTTTGTTTTAAATCTGATTTTAATCGGCTTTGACTCGATTCTTTCTCGGTATTTTTGATAGCTACCAATATTAGGTTAGGATTTAAAATGCGTTTCTGAGTTTGAACGTTTTGCCATGCCCCCGTTGGTTTTTATTGCATTTCAAACTAATTGCTTTGCTTTTTTGTTAAACTAACATTGTTATTTATCGCGTTAATTATTTCAAACGTTATAAAAATGTAATGCTGTTATTATGTTTCAGAAAAATATTTGTTGGAGGACTCAAAGGAGAAACTACCGACAGTAAGTTTGTAGCAAACACTTGTTGGTAGTTCCAAAAATCATTTGATTGTTTTTTTTATGTTTTAGAAGATTTAAGTGAACATTTTGGTCAATTTGGTGAAATTGAAAATATTAATGTTAAAGTAGATGCTGCCACTGGTCGAGCGAGAGGGTTCGCTTTCATAGTATACAAGACAATGGAAGGCCTAGATAATGTAAGTATACTGTTCTGTTTTACCATTTTAATTCTTATATTTTAAGCTTTAACATACATTTTGTGATACATTCTTGTAATATATAAGGGCAATAAATTAGGTGATGTCATTTGTTAAGGGGCATTGTAGGCAATTTCATGTTCAGTATGTACTTGTGTGAAAAGTAATTTTATTGTTCATGTATGAATGTAAAACACTAAAATGTGTAAGTTGGCATATATTCATCTATTCTTTTGTGCATGACCAAAATATCAAAATATTTACTTACTTTTCACATAGCATACATATAGATGAATTAATAATTCAGTATGATAAAGATTTAAAAATCAAATGTATCATGTTAATGATTCACATTCAAATAAGTTTTATTTTCTCACTTTTTTATAAATAATTTTTCTGTTTCCTTATCCAAATAAATTAATAAGAAAAATAGGTTTTTATTATAAAAAATAGGAAATAATTACAATCTTGTTAAATTTTATCTATTGTTGGTAATTTTTATCAGTTATTGTAGTATGTATAGTTTTTCAATTTACGTTTATTTGATAGTAAATTAATTCAACTTCCTTAAATATATTGTTAAGTACAAGGTCTTAATGCAGGTTTAATATACAGTTATAAGTCAACAATTATTTTTTATCAAAATGTTTAAGTGGGTTAAGTAATCAATACAATTTTACAATATCAGTTAGTTAACTACACGAGTCAAAGATACTTTGATACATAAATATTATTTAAAAATTGATACTAAACATTATTTTATAATGCCATAAGAATGTTAATATTTATATCTACTATACTGAAAAGGTAAAACTACAAATACTCTTAATAAAAATTACTTAACATTTTATATAAGTAATATTTAAATTTTAGTTTCTTTTAAGATAATTTTTATAGTGCTTTTTTTTATTTATTTTATAAAAGGCATTGGCGTGCACTAATCATGTAATCAATGACAAGAAAATTGACCCTAAAAAAGCTAAAGCACGACATGTTAAATTATTTGTTGGAGGATTGTCTCCAGATTTAACTGATGATGACATCAAAGATTATTTCAAACGTTATGCACCTCTGGTGAATGCGGAGATGCCATTTGATAAAGTTAAAAACCAACGAAAAGGTTTCTGCTTTGTTACGTTTGATTGCATGCAGGCAGTTACAGAAATATTAAAAACGCCAAAACATGTGATTAATGGCAAACAAGTAATAAATTAGTATATATAATACGCAAGACTATTTTATTCTTTATAAATTTGTATTAGGTTGATGTTAAAAAAGCAGCATTAAAAGTAGAGCCTTATGGAATGATGCCTGGTGCTTCAGGACCTATGAGAGGAATGCGAGGGAATGTTAGGGGTCGAGGAGGTAGAGGAGGTAATTATATATTATTTAATGTTTTATACTATTAACATGTATATAATAATATTTTATTGTTATATATTACATTAAATATTTTTAACAGGTTTTCTACCTCAATCTGGATACGCCCCCGGTGCTCCTGGTTACGGCTATGGAGGTAAATGTATTTTCTGTCAACAGTATACAGTAGAAATTCAATTATATCGACACTATTTATTAAATCGCTACTGATCAAATGTTCATATATATTTTTCTAACATTAACTTGTGCAACTAACACAATGTTCATTTTCTTATAGTGTCTTAATAAAGCAAGAAATGACTAAAATGATGTTATCGGGGGCGATCCACTAGGCCAAAGCATGCAATACGCTATTTACTTAACCAATATAACTTCTAATTTATTTTAAATATATAAATATACATAGCAATTTAACAAGTAAATTGTATACTGTATATTTTTTTATGACCCATTGGTTATAGAAAATTTTCCCAGTTATTAAAAATCATTATAGCCACTTTCTACTGTTATTTTAAATTTTAAATATCGACCATATGTAAATTTTTTATTTTATGTTCATTCTTTTAGGATATGATTATTTCAATCAATATACAGGATACAGTCCTGATTACAGTTATAGTTATGGTTATCCAAGTTATGGCGCTGGTGCTGGAGCAGGTTAGTATTATTATTATTATTTTTGTTTATTATTATGTATTTTATAATTATTTATTTTAGATTACCAGTATGGAGGCTATGAACCACCTGCACCACGTGGTGTCCATGGAAATCGCGGAGGAAAAGGTAAACCCTAAATTTTGATTGCATTCCAAAATAATTGAACATAGTGTAAAATAAAAGTATTATATTTCCTTTTTGAATTAATAATTTTATTTTGACATTTGTTTTGTTATTTTTATTACTAGTAATTCTTATTTTACAATTATCCACTCCCTGTATTTATTTCATTCAAAATACAATTTATTTTATTTATTTAATTAGAGTTATTTTTTGAATAATTGAGCTATTATATTTTAAGATTATAAATACATATTTATATTAACAGGGAGTGGGGAATTACTTGGGATGACTTCAAAAATATGAAATAACATTTGTGAAGTAAAAATTATTTACTTTTGTTCAATATAATATGTTTAACATAACAAATGACATTTTGACTGAAAATTATTTTAACTATAATATCAAGTTATTGTACAACTAATATAGTATGCATAGGCTCTCACTTCAATTACAACAAACCTGTCATTAATGTATGGTAATTTGCTATATTGCGATATGTTTCTGTTGAACAAAGAAAAATCATAATCCTGTTGACACAATTGCTCTTAAATTTGTGCTAAATATTTTGAGGTAAATCTATGCAGACATAAATAATTAATAATTTAGGCATCTTGATGTACTAAAATTGGTCCATGACAAAATTCAAATAAGTTATTTGAAGTAATAATTAAATCTAATGGAATCTATATTGATTCTTAATTACTTTAAAAAATTAAAAAACATAATTACTAAAAATAAATATTATTCTAACAAGATAAAATCCCGTACTAATTAAAGGTCTATCGAAGTTAAACTTGGAAATGAGTAAAATGCTAAGTTATCTCAGTTTTTAAATTTTATAATTATATCTATTGACCATAGATTTAATAGAATGTGAAGATATGTTTTAGTTCAATTTTTTAAAGATATTTTACATGTGTTAGAGATATTGTTTGTATTTGATAATAAGAATATGGTTATTGGATTTCACTAGATTTTCCTCAAAGGAAACCCGTCAAGACGTCAGCTTAAACACCTATTGCTGAGCCATTTACACAGTCATCGTATGCCATACTGTTTTGCGTGAGCAGTATTGTTGATTTCGTTTTGCTTATGTACAATAATATATAAATAAAAAGTTAAATAAAAAAAAAAAAATTATAAAAATTGGATCCTTTGGCTAAAGTGTATAAATACTTGGGCTTAACGTCTATCAGGGTCTAACATATAATGATGTGTATGTATTGTATGTACATAATAGAATGCCTACAACTTGATGTATATCTCAATTTTTTTTTTTGTGTAATTTTTTTTATTTATTTATATTTTGTACTTTTTTTTAATACAAAATAAGTCCATAGACATATATTTTCAATAGGGTGTGCACATGTTTTTTCCTTCCTTACACTTTTTGTGGACAGTTTATATTTATTACTGTGCATTTGAAGAAGGTTGAATTAACATTAGATTATAATGTTTCAATTTTTGGCAGGATTATTACACTACTAATATACTTAAAAAAAAAAAAAAAAAATTAAAACCATAAAAACAAATAAATACAATTGTGTAATTTTTAAATTTAATTATATCATGGATTTAACTTACAAAAGTTTTGCGATCATTAGACTTTACAATAAATAAACCTTATACGCTAAAATATAAATATGTATTTATTATTTTACTAGTAGTCCTATTTCCATATTTTCTTTTTTAATGTTTCCTGTTATTAATAAATCCAAATTTATCAAAATATCAAAAAAAGTTTTTATTATGGTATTTACTAAATTAGTGTTACTCAACCGGTGTGTCGCCGGGTAAGTTCAAACGTGTGACGGGATGTACTAATATTAAATATACAAACCTTGTTGATACTATATTTATAAAAATTAATAGGTATTACTCTTAATTTTTTTTTTTTTGTCACAAAGTATGAACATTTTTAATAGTATGTCGCCATAATACAAAGGTTGAGAAACACTGTACTAGATATTATTGCTTCCATTTAAAACAACTTTGTTATAATAATATCTTTAAAAGCATATGTCATTATCTAGATAATATTCTTACCTTTAAATTTGATAATAGGTAAATTTACTCTAATATTAAAGCTAACATCACAAAATCTATTTTACCGAACAAAAATTTGTTAGGATGTACAACACATGGGGGTATGGCGTCCTCTTAAAAAAATATATAATTATTTGTAACTTTTTTAATCAAATAAATTATACATGACATGTACAAATTATGGTTGCAGTCTAATCTAAGGTGTAAATGTAGAAAAGTAAGTATTCATTTAAAACTACAAAATGTTTAAAGCCAAATACATATTTCATTGTATACAGAGTATTCAATAAGATTTGCTTTATATACCTAATCTATTTCAAAATTCTATGTATAATCGTTGAATAAACCTTAATATCTGTTTATATGTAGTCATCTGGTTTAAAATGACATAAGAAGACTACTCTATTAAACTTTGATTAGACAAATATAATTAATAATAAATGAAAATTAACTCGAAAAACAAGTATTTAAAACTATTACTTGCCTTTATTTTATATAAGCGTTTAATGGGGAAAAAATCTAACTACGTGTTTTGATTTCATAAATACATATTTGGTACTGTTTTGTATTCTGTTACAAATTCCCTCCTAAAAAAATAACATTCTTTTAAATTTTTACCAACAAAACTTTTTGTAATTTTTATGATTTAATTGCTTAACATTCTAAAAAACATTCTTAACTTTCTGAAATTATTCAGTACTCTATATATATATAAGATATAACATAATTCTGTTTGTGGGGATATTAGACCAGGCTTGAATCATAAATATTAGATTTGATTGATTAATTTTTTTTAACTTTTGTTTATTGCTTACGTGTTATTTATTTTGATCTATCAACTTGAATTCTAAATCCGAAATTGGATAAATGAAAACTGTAATTTAAAAAAAATATTATTAAATATATAATTTTTTTTTCTTTTTAAACATCATGATGTAATCAAAATTATTATAAATTACTTAATTAACAAGTTTTATGGACAACTTTATTATTTTTCAACAAAACCATCTTTAAAACGCCATTTTTCATTGCTAGTATTGCAGTAATAATTTTAGTACTGAAATCACATTTTTCATTAAAAAATTACTATCATAGTATCATACCAGTATTACATTTTAATTTTGTAAATTATTATTACTCATCAGTGGCGGCTCGTGTGTATGTGCACAAGTGCACGTGCACTACCTACCTAAACTCAAGAAAAATTGAAAACAAATCATAATAATACAACTAAGTACCTGTAATGTAATAAGAATTATTTTCAAAATATAAAAATATAAATTCAGAGTATTATGAAAATAATAATATTATAATATTATGTATTTATGTTTAATATTTGGATTGGGTTATTTCGACTGCTAAATGGCTGTCCGCGACGGAACGGTATCGGCGTGTATTATTATAGTAGTGCAGTTGTGCACACAATCATTGTGCACATTTGTACAGTGTAAAAATTGAAGCAAGTCGATACACGCAGCCCGCGTTGTAATGGAGTTGGTGTGCACATTTGTTTGTGTGCACATAACCAATTAAATTATTTTCAGCGAATTATTTTCGACGTCGCCGCGTCGCTGAGCGTCGGCATCGGCATTATTATGTTATTATAGTTTATTTTTACTCTCATTAATTTATTATATTATTTCGATTATCAGCTGATAATATTAGCTAGTCGATCATTATCGGAAATTCAAAACATTATTAATCGTGACCATCGTGTTTCTGTTTATTATCGACGACCGACATTAACGTATATTAATATATTATTACTCGTGTATTTGTTTTCAATTTTTAAAATGAACTCAGTACAGCAATTAATACTGCAATGTAATTTTTCATCAATCTCGTTGGAGAAAAAGATGGAAATAAAAAATAAAGGTAGGCCTACTCCAGATTTAAATATTAAACAAATTACTAAATGTAAAACGAGAGATTATGTAAGACAATTTAAAAATGATATATATAAAACTAATGACTGGATTTGTGGTTGTTCAGAAACAAATCGTTTGTATTGTTTTCCCTGTCTACTTTTTGGTCAAAAATCTAATGATGCCGCTTGGGTAAAGAATGGAATAAACGATTTAATTCATTTAACTTCTAAAATCAAAACACACGAAAAATCAATGACACACATAAATTCTCAATTAAATTTAAAACTATTAGGGAAACAAGACATAAGACAACAACTTTCTAGTGCATATCGGTTGAATATCAAACAATACAATGAAAAAATAAGTCATAATCGTTATATATTGAATAAAATCATAAATTGTATTAAATTTTGTGGAGCATTTGAGCTTGCACTCCGAGGTCACGATGAAAAATCAAATTCAGAGAATCCCGGCGTATTTCGAGGTCTTATAAACTTTAGTTCAGAGTTAGATTCGGTACTAAAATGTCATATTGAGAACTCTTCGGTATTTAAAGGTTTATCCAAATCAATCCAAAATGATTTACTAGAATGTTGTTTAGCTGTATGTCAACAAAGAATTAAAAATGAAATAAAACAAGCAGAATATATTTCTGTAATGGCTGACGAAACAACTGACGTATCTGCTCAGTTTCAATTGTCAATAATATTTAGATATTTACTATCGGATGGAACACCAGTAGAAAGATTTTGGGGATTTTTCAATCCTACTGGACACGATGCGAAATCGTTGTCTGAATGTATAATATTTAATTTGGAAAAAGTCCTAGAGTCACCAGATATGTTAATTTGTCAGAGTTACGACGGCGCAAACGTGATGAGTGGACGTCTCAATGGTGTACAAAAAATAATAAACAATAGCTATAAAAATGCACATTTCATACATTGTTATGCTCATCAGCTTAATTTAATTTTAATTCAAGCAACTTCACAAAATCGTGAGATAAGAATTTTTTTTTCAAACCTAACTGATATAACCAATTTTTTTTCCAACAGTCCGCAGCGGGTTACGGTTTTAGATAAAATTGTTAAACACAGAGTTCCTCGATCATCTAATACTAGATGGAATTTTAAAAGTCGAATAGTAAATACTGTGTATGAGAATCTTGAGTCGTTAATTGAATGTATGAAAGAAATTGAATCAACATTCAATCAAACCATAGCAATTAATCAAGCTGGAGCTTTGCATCGGATGTTAATTGACGATAGATTTATATTTTGGTTAAGAGTGTTTCATTCTTTAATGCCTCATGTTGATATTTTATATAATCAACTACAAAAACCAACTATGGATCCTGTAGAACTTTCAAAGGCAATTTTTCGGTTCGAAGAAAATATATTAAAAGAAAGACAGAATATTGATAACATCTTTGAAACTTCTCAAAATCATCCAACGAAAAAACGAAAACATGATGATACTATTGAAACAAGAAAAATCGCTGCAAAAGAAGTATGTGACATTTTTATTGTCAACGTTAAAGAACGGTTTGATTATAAAAACCACTTAAATGCTTCGCACCTATTTTTATCTACCAAATTTCTTATGTACGAAAATAACTTCCCAGGTGACCATTTTAATAAAACAATTGAAGCATATCCTTTTTTGGATGTTACTAAACTTAAAACTGAACTACAACTGTTCTACAAAAGAACCGATTTCCGTGATATCAATTCATTAGTTCATTTATTGAAATTTATAATTGAAAATAATTTAATACATATATTTTCTGAAAGCTACAAACTTTTAAAAATAATTTCAACTATTCCAATGACTACAGCTGAAGCCGAAAGGTCGTTTTCTACATTGAAACGTATTAAAACATTTTTGAGAAATTCAATGACAGAAGATCGACTTACAGCACTAGCTATGTTATCGATCGAAAAACGGATGATCAACAACATTCCAAACTTCAACGAAGAAGTAATAAACAGATTTGCAGAAAAAAAAGAGAGGAGAATCGATTTAACATATAAATATGTACCTGAAATATAATAATTTGTATCTACTTTGTCATAGTTTTTTACTTGAAAATGTATTATTACTATTATTATTATTATGTATTTACTATTATTATAGGTACTTGACACTTGTAAAAATAGGTATAAGCAAAAGAAAAAGTAATTTGTAAATAACTAAAATTTGTAAACAATATTATTTAATACAATTTATAATATATATATATATATATATATTATATTGGTTATATTTTTTTTGGATGTGCACTACTTCATTAAAAACCCACGAGCCGCCACTGTTACTCATTAAGTACCTGATTAAAAACATGTATTTTTGCTATCAGAAAACATAATTCTAATTTTTTAATTTTGTTTTTTAACAATATACTTTTTATTATTTTGATAATTGAAAAAATTTTTAATTTAAATTGTTCAAGGTTATATCTGTATAATTTTTATTCTTCAAATTTTGCATATTTAAGAATTGGCGAGACATACACAACATTTTTCAAATGTCCCCATAAAAAAAGTAATACCTATTTTAAGATTGTCAAAATTACTTAAAAAAATTAAATTGTGTTGTGCATGTGCAAAATACGTGATATAAAAAATTGTTAGTCATCAATGGAAATTACGATGACTGTATGAGTAGTAGACAAGTACTCTAGTTTAATGTTATAAATGTCATAATATAATGTTTGCTTTTGTCGAACATACATTCTCGCTGCTTCTCATGTATAATTTCTGTTAGGTTATATCAGAAGTTCCCAACCTTTTTTGACTCACGGCACCCTTAGTCATTTTCTTAAAAATCCGGATGGCCTATGAACTAAAACTATATTTCAAATAATTTCGCGCCCTGGTTGGGAATCTGGGTTATATAGACTAACAGAAATTAATCTTCGTGGCTATTCATGATTAATATTTAATTTTATATATAAAATCATTGTATCAACAAAACTTTTTAATATTGACAAAATAATGTTTATATTTCGAGTTACTAAAACCATAAGGTTCTCTTTTGATAATATTAATCTGATTATGAAACTCATAAGTCCTAATACCTATAGTCGGGGACACGAACACTAAAACTCAAAACTGGCATCCTATTGCCGTTGTGTTGCTACCCGCACATTCACTGTAGGTAATGGTTCTCAACTTGTGGCGTCCTTTGCACGGGTGCATGACATGTGTACCAAATACTATAGATATATAGTATTTGTGTGTACTGTTAGAGGTTCGAGAACACATTAGATGAATTTACCGCTAGGATCGCGACGGTTACATGTTAGTTTAGTGTTTACCACGAATTAAGACAGAAAAAGTTGCTTACGTGCATAGATAATATCTATATTATCTATATTATATATTATCTGTGTTTACGTGTCTCCCGATCACGACTAAAGATATAGATAAGTATATTTTTAAATTATAGATTTTAGATTAAAGACTGATTGTGCTCCCAATTATTTATTATGATAGGATCATATAAGATTTTAATATATTTTTTTCTAAAACAAGATGATTTTTAACTCTCTTTTTAACGCTATCATAAAAACAGTAAACACAAATTTGAATACGTTTTTTAGTTAGTTTTAAAATATTAAGGAGTTACCTTTACAATTATTTAAAAACAGAAAATCATTTCTTGCGAGTGTATTTTGTCCATATTCTGCATAAACTAAGTGGGAGTACCTCATTGGTACAAATGTAATAGTGAGAGGGGTGCAAATAGTATAGTGCATTAAGAAAGGATTTTTAAAAAATGTAATTTTAAATAGATGGGCTCACGCAAAGATTTTGTTTCGGTAAACGGAAATTAAATATTTATTGGGTATATAATATATTAATCAATAAAATTTACAGTAGGTTCCCTATTTAAATTTTATTTAAACTTAAAAATCATTCAATCTACAAAAATTGTTTGTAGATTGTATACCTTAACTGTGTATAAACATTATAAACTATGCAGCAGAGTCAATCGTTCGATGGTAGGAAAAAGTCTTGGGGGGGAAGTACAAATTAGAATATTTTAAATAAAACTTATATAGTCCCTCTGTATGATCTTTCATGATATAAACTTATATTTAATCACTGCATAATATGTTAGTTTGAAACGTATAAAGTTTTCCTGACATAATATATTTTTTATAATTTTTGGCTACTAATTTTTTTGAATGTTTGTTTAATATATTTATTAGCTATTATTATAAATGTACTAGGTTTTTTTTAGAAAACATTTGAAGTTTTACAGAGTGATTATATAAGGTTAATTTAAAATATTCCAATTTGTATTTTTTTTCCGGAGACTTTTTCTCTTTCCCAATCGTTCGGCAAGGCGCAGACCGCAACACAACATGGCGTTTGAAGAATTTTTAGTACGGTTCTATGATGATCGGCGTATACGTTTGATTCGTGTTAATCATTCTACACCAACGACTAGCACTACTATTTTGGACATATTTTTCAACTCCATTGGGACGTCTAATGTCTATGGTTGAGACAGTTGTGGCGACCGCAATCGGATTTCGAATTCAAGCGTCATCGATTTAAAATGTTCGGCATCAAGAGGTAGAGTCTTGTCAGTCGACTTTCAGCGCATAATAAATCGCATGACTCATAGTCAAGTCAAAATCCATAACGCCACATTTATTATTGGTCGATTATACAGAGTACAGACAATAATTCGTTGTATAATAATGCTTAAGCAATTGTGAATCATAAGACGAATGTTATATTAACAGTAGCTAATTTCTCATGGATAATATAAACTAACAAAAATTATTATAGCTGTATAAGGATGGCAATCCCCCAATTCCCAGTACATTATATTGCTACATAACATGCTTTAGTTATGCTTATGAGTAAAAATCATATTATATTTATTGATCATCATTAGCTGGTGTCAAAAAAAAAAAAAAATGATACTAACACTCTGGAGACACATCAATACCTATAACATCAAAGTACGTCAACTAACATAATATTTGAAACCAGACTACAGGAAGAGGGATTGCGCTCTTTTAAACTATCTACAGATGATAGATTTTATTCATTCTTCAGAGTTCAGAGATTAATGAAACAAATTATTGATACCTATGGGTATTGAATAAAACAAGAAAAAGTTAAATCACAAAATAAAAATTAGTAACATAAAGTAGTATCAATGCAAATTAAGACAACATTTTAATCAACAAAATATTTTTATTAATAACACAATAGGTAAATATTAATATTCTAATTAAAATTTGAAAGGAAATAATATTGGAATTAAATTAAAAAGGTTGACTTAAAAATTAACAAATAACTAAAATAAAACATAGATTAGATACATAAACTTAATAAAATTGTAAATATTAGGTATTTAAAATTAACTGTATTCAAATAACCCAAAAATTAACAAATTGCAACAAATAATGTGGTTTGAAAAAAAAATACTGTTGGATATGGTTCATTTGAGCCATGCAAGAAACATATTTTATAAGGTTGACGTCCTAAAATATAAGCACCAAACTCAAACTAAAATGTTCATCATTAAATCAGGTACAAATTTGGCTTAAGAAATAACAAACAAACAAATGATATGACCATTGACACGTACATGTTGATGTGATATGTTATTAAAATATTATCTGATGTTAATGATGAAGTTTTCATTTTTAAATATTTATTATATACATTTAAACCGAGTATTCGATACTTTAATGATTATTAAACATGAAAAATAACACATAAATTTAAAAGAACTCATTTTTTAAACTCCAACAGATTAATATCTGTGAGTAAAAATAAAAATAAAAACACTGAAAATAAATGAACATTTAGAATTTTAAATGAAAAGCATGAATGAATATTATATTAATATTCATATTTGAGCTTATTAAAATATATTTTTACACAAAGGAGAAGTGTAAAAGGATATTTTAAAATTTTGTAACAATTTTCCAGACTTATAGAAACGAACCATAATAATAATTTGGTTGATTTCATTAATTATGGTTATTATTTTTCGGTGATATTATTATATCACTATACTATGATCTTAGTTTGGTTAATAAGAGTCCCACAACCTTTTAAGAAAAAAAAATATATAAATAGGATATACTTTCCCACAAGTTTTGAAATCTTTTCTTGCACGATAATAAAGAATAATATTGTAACTTTTAAAGTTAGTATAATATATATCACTTGAAGCTAGCAGAGAATGCTTGTTGAGTAGGCATTAGTACATCATTAGAATCAAAGAAGGCATTCTGTTTTCCACCTAAAATACATAATAAATTAAACAAATAGCATACTAATTGGAATAATGTCTGATACCTATTTCCTATCGTATTAATGAAATTACTGATAGTGCTGATGAAAATACTGATTTTCAAAACAATAATTTATTTATGTTCAATAGAGATATTTACTATGTAATGATTAGTTACTAATTAATATTAACATAAATTTAACTGAATAGTATTTCATCAATTGTATTTACCAAGACTATTGTTGTTATTAGCCATTTGGTTCATAGACATTGAAATTGAATTCGGAGATTTACTACCAGGCGATAATAAATTATCCAAGTCTATATTTAGGCCCTTTACTCCACTCCATGTGCTGCCCAGCTACAAAATAAAAATTGACATAAAACACACGATTAAATTATTTTTGTAACTAAAGTTTAAATTCAAGGAAAAATATTTTGTTTAATTTGAATAAATTTGAATAAAATAAATATTTAAAAATCACATGAACAAAATTGCATTTAAGACTACTATTATTTTTCTAATCTTAAAAAATTCCACAGACAATTGAACCATTATTTGTAAAATTGATTTTAATAGACTATTTTTAGATTTTATTAGTTACTATAACAATAACCTAAATTACCTGTAATTTATTTAAGCTTCCTGAAGATTGATTTTCTGTGTTACTATTCTGAGCAAATGTTACCGGTTGAATCATTTGATTCAATGGCAATGAAGACCCTGTAAATTGCAAAGGTCTTGTTTATACACACAATTACTAACATAATAAAGGAATAAAAAAATAAATAAATAATGCAAAATGAGAATTAAAATAAATTATTATTTTTAATTTATATTAAATTAAAAACTAACAATATTTTTTCTTAAATCAGAATATACAAATTTTATGGAATTAAAATATTAATATTATGAGAACATGTTTTGATCACCAACAACATTTCTATAAAGTAACAAAACTTGAATGGCAAATTGTCTTGCTTCTTGATTGACTTCATTATCAACTTTATTCATTACTCCTTCAGATGTGACAACATTTTCCAACCACATTACAAATTCAACTAATGAGCTTCCCAAATCCACTAATCTAGATTTAGGCACAGACAACAAGACGGCAGCTAGACAGCCCATAACAGCAATTCTTATCTTAACGTCTTTATGAAATCTTAATGACCATGTCCATTCTAAAAGCTCTACACCCATACGGGTTACATGCGTAGAATTAACTGCACAGCATAGGATAACTGATAAAGAATTTAATAAATGTACACCAAGAATGTTTAACTGTTTAGCATTATCAATTTGTTGAGAAACAATTGGTTCAATTAAATTCCCACGAATAAGAGGGAAGAAAAATGCATCAGCTATAGATACAAAACGGTTACTTTGACATTTTATAGGTTTTCTAGGATTGGAAATTATTCTGGTCTTTAACTGAACTCTTTTTTTGATAATATCTTCCCAATACTTTGAAGTATTCACTTCTGTGATTTGTTCTTCTTGTTTCTCTTCAACCTTTTGAAAGCCTGATAATTCTTTAGCAGAACCAGTCAATACATTTAGTATCAAAATGCGATGAGATACTGCATATTTACCGATAGAATCATAAAAAAGGTGGCAAAGGTGTTTAGCACAATCATAAGGAAAAGTAGTTACTACAGCAACAGCAGATTGATATCTCAGGCTCTCAAAATTATCTTTGTAAAATTGTTGTTCCATACTGATTAATAATGTCAACAGCTCAATGGCAAATAAAATGTCATCATTGGGCAATTGTGATTTAATAAGACTTTCAGATGCTTCTAAACTACCAAGCCACACCTTACTATCTTTTTGTTCATTAAAACCATCAATAAGATCACGTACATATTTAGGTCTATTTTTTACATCCATTTCAACATCATTAGATAAATCATAAGGCTCAAATTCATCATCATCGCTATCTAAAATATTTTCGATTGTATTGTTTGTGTTTTCCACAATTTTTTCATGACATGTACTTTTTGTATTGGAACATTGAGTTTTGATAATCTTTAAGTCTTTAAAAAAGTTTTTTAACATTTTAAAAGCATCATTAAATACTAATTCATTACTATTTTTAAAATCTTTTAATTCATTCAATGATTTTACTATCAATTTAGATTCTTCCTGTAATTTGTCGTACTCAAAATTTAAAGTTGGTGCCCCTTTTTTTTCATTCCGCTTTACAATACCAATAATAATTTCTGCCACTATCATTCCTATGGTTCGAACTTTTTCTTCTGAACTCTCTAGATGAATTGGAACACCTTCAAAGAGTTTAATCTCAAGATTTCTTTTAAACTCATCATCCAATGCTATATTTGATAGACATACTGAACCAATAATAATAAGTTTTGATAAGTAGAAATGTTGTTCAAAAGGTGTATGAGATAAAGCACTTTTATCCCCCCAAATTTGAACAAGGTCTAAGATTATGGTACTTAATATATTAGAATTAGAATGTTTTTGAACCAAGTATAAATAATTCATTAGATTTAATACTATATTGTCGTCTTCATGATAAAAAAGAAATATCATTTTTTTGCACAAAGTGTAATTCCAATTAGGCACATCACTCACTGCATTTGAAATAAGATTATATAATGAATTAGATGTTGATAATTTACGACAAAACAAATAACCAAGTCTATCGATTGCTCGTCGGTCAACTTCTGAGAGAATATTCCTTATAATTACAGCATAGTTTTCATTTAAACACCAACATTCTAAAATTTTCAAAGAAGTAGCAAAATCATTTTGAAGATAAGAAGCAATAGTTTTGCCAAAAATTATTGAAAGTGGCTTTGTATTAGGTTTTTTGTTTTCCAAAATATAAAATTGGCTCAATTGATCGATGACAAACAATATATGATACATTATTCTATTAGAAAATTCTATAGGTGTAAACAATTTAGGTATATTCTTGCCAACTTTATTGGCTAGTCTAAGTGGCAACGACAAAACAAATTCAATAACGACCATAAAACGATTATGGTTAGAATTTAAAGTTTCAGTGATTAATGAAGATTTTATAAAATCACTTGTTAATATTAAGCCGATTAATTCTATGGCATTATCAGTTTTAAAAGATAATACATTTGAAGTGACATAGTTCAACAAAATATGTAGTGATATGTCTAACATTTCTAAAGTACCACCATCCGGAGCAAATATTGGTGAAATCAAATCAATGTAATCAACAAAATTAATTTGTTCTAAAATTATTTCAAGTATTTGGCTGTATACTTTGATAACTTGAGAATAATTTGGGTAACAATCGAGTTTTGTAAATTTTTGTGGAGTCATTGGACCTGGCAAATATTCAATAAATTCTTGCAAAATTCTTTTAATATTTGAATCTGAACGTTGGTGAATGGATTCTAGAAGTGTCTTCAATATCATTCCAGTTGCTGAAAAGTTATAATAAAAAAATCCAGTTTTCTAACCTCATCTGTATAAAATATTAAAGAAACCAACTTCTACAAAAATTAGAAAGCGCAATTCAACTGTTCCAATATAATTAATTAATTGAAATGGCTAATATCATATCTGTTAAAAATAGATGATAAGCATATTACCTGTGTTATCTAAAGCGTCAAAGTTCAAATCTAACAAGTTACGGCTTGTTCCATTTGTAGATGTCTGTGGTAACGATGTTAGGAGATCAGAATTAGAAATAATTTTTTGGTTAACTAAAAAAACAATAATTTAGTTTATATTATAACTGATATTAATTAGAAATTGAATGAGAAAAAATCTTACATAAATTAGTTGAATTGCTGTTTAAAGACATAGATTGAGTAAATGCTGAACTAAAATCAGCAAATTCATCATTAGTGGTACTGAAACAAGAAAAAATGATATTTTATGAATATTATGTTCTATAACAGACTTTGAATACTTAGTAGTAAGTATATGCATGATTAATTTTAGTTATCTTAGAATAATTTAAGCATAAAAATTACAATCTTACTACCTTACTACAATTTTAGTATCATAAAATCAAATACTATTTTTGCTTTTTTACAATGAATGGTAATGTTATTTTGCTAGTTTTTAATGTTATATAATATTATTATATCTAACTACACTCTAATCAACTTTAGGATACACCAACTTGCGCATACATAAATAATCATTGAATGTTGCCTGATTTCCTTAGTTAATTGATTGGGAATGATTGTTTATTGTCACTGTTAAAATTGCTTTACAATTATAAACTGTCGCGCGTGTATTGGAGGCAGCACTATTGATAACTGTAGCTATTAGCATCGATAAAGTATCGTGAACATGATATATTTAATTTCAATAAAAAAGTAAATTTTGAAGAAAAAAAGTATTTTATTGTTATTTTGACATATTCTTTTAAAATTAGTAAAATCGGTTTCCAACTTATTCACCTTTATTGCATATTTATATCTTATGTTTTCAATATAACTACATGTTGGAATAAAATTTATTTTAAAATTACTTAGGAATTCGTATTTTTTTATAATGAAGATGCCATTGGTACAGAAAAAATGAAAAAAATGCAGTAGAACCTTGATTATTCGTGCTCACTCTTCCGCAAATTTAAAAATAAGTATGGACTGTAGACGTATAACATTATTGTATATCTAATTATAATTAAATAAAAAATTTCAAAATTGCTTCGTTATAAAATTGTAAGTATGTTTGTATGTATTTCTAATTATAATGAAATAAAAATTACATTATTATAAAAAGTCTCGATTAACCGTGGTTTTCATTTATCCGTGTGACCCCCTCCCCACAATTACCCCGGATAATCGAGATTCCACTGTAATAACATTTTTTTTAACAATTTTATTTAATAAATTATAAATATCCAATTACCTATTATTTTCTACTGCAGTGTTAATATTAGGAGCAGCATTAAAATCTCCAAAATCATTTGATTGCTTATTGCTGTTGCCTACAATATTCAACAAATCAACAGAGCTTGTTTCTATATCTAAAGGATTATTGGTAGATACTGGAGAGTTGATCACAGTTTGTGTTTTGCCATAATGTGCAGCAGCACCCAAATCAATGCGTTTAATAGGTGTTCTATGTTTAGCTGGACTTTGAATTTTGGTAGGTGACATACTACGATCTTTATAAGCTTCTGCAGGTGGTTTATGTGGCAAATCAAGTTCTGGTTCTGAATCCACTATATCATTTTCATCACTATAAAAACATCATACAATAATGCATAAGTTAATGAATATTGGTAATTAAAATATTAATCATTCACCAAAAGTTAATCTAATAATAACCTTAAATGCCTATACATTCTATAAAAGTTAGTGAGGAACCTCAAGCATTTTATACCGGGTATAGCTTTTATACATTGCGTACTAACAAATAGTTGACACAAAGTTAAGGACAGATGGCTGATTATTTCTACATAAACTGGATGCTGCCGAGGTTCCTTCATAATGTGAATAAAATACAATATACCTACCTTAATGTAGATATTTATATATATTTACCTATTATTAGGTGATTCTTCAAAACCTAGTGTACTACCACTTTTTTTGTCACTAAATTCATTAGTACTGTCCTTTTTCCACCTAGGTGCATCATCCCATTTTTCAACTCCTAATAAATAAAATATTCATTGTAAAAATTAGTTCACAGCTTATCAAATTTCACATTACCTGATCCTTTGTAACCCATAGCTTCACTGGATAGTCCAATATATTTGTCTTTATTTTTTTTAGCTTTTTTCCTTTCTTCTCGCAATTTATCATCATCTTGTACAAAATCAATCAGCTCCCTCACTTTATGCCTATAGATAATTAATTACAATATATTTAAATTTAATTTTGTTTAGGTAATCTAAATTATAATACAACATTTATACCTTATATTTATTCCTTGATCTTTACCAAATTCATCAACAAAAGAATAGTTTTCTAATCCTCTTAAATCATAAATATGTTCACGTGCTGATGTAACCACTCTTTCAGATCCGTTTTTAACTAAATAATTTAGCAATAATAAACTCTGAAAAAAATATTACAAATTATTATATATCATAAATAATTATTACATTATTTAATAAATATTAAATAACTTAAATTGGATATGAAGATAATGCATATTAAGATTGTTTTACAGTTATTATAAGACCATAAAATATTACCAATAGATAAATTTAATTTTAAATATATTTTATACTATATATTCTATAAAAAATAATCATAGATAATTTATATTGAACCAGTATAATGAATTTAATAATGAGTTTTTTTGATAATGAAGTTAAAAATGAGGTATAATAATGTGTAATTATGTTATACCTAATTATAAAGTTAATAACATAAATTAATTTAATTGCAATAGACATCAAAAAGTTCAATAAAATGATAAATGAATATAAAAAAAATATGTAAAAATTAATTTCTCTTATACATACATATTTTATTTGGCTATTTTATAATATCACTCACCTTATAAGTCCTTCGCCAGTTTTTCTTGTTCTCGTGTAACATTCTTTTCCATAACATTCCCATAACTTCGGGGAAATGCTCAAACATAAATGTTGCTTGTGCTACTTCTTGCATTAAGTTACCTGTAAATTGAAAATACAGAGATTATAAAGACCAATATATCAAATACACAGTATAGTAAGACAAAAATTATACTAATGGTAATTTTAAAATTAAACTCAGCTTAAACATTATATTTAAACGGAGAAACTGAGTGTGTATTAAATTTATGAGTATAATGAAAAAAAAACAACAGAAAAGTAACAATTAATTGTCTGTAGAATAAAACCTTATAGGTGTGTTATTATTTCCCATCTATAAAAAATAGATCCATATTCTTATCTGAGTGTAATGATTTAATTATGATTATTTATTTTAGATACTATAGAAGAATAAAAAACACCAAAAATCTCAACAAATGCACAAAAGAACAAAATGTATAATGAAGAACTATTTTACCTGTTGGACCCCAAGCTTCATCATTAGTGGCTTCTCTAACTTTAGCTTCAATTTCAGTATAGTTGAGGACTACATTGGTCCTAAAAATATAAAAAGTCCATTTTAATTCAATAGTAATTACTAACAGCAGTAACCAATCAGTGGATGGTAAAGGATAAATCAAGGAAAGTTATAGTTTGTATTCAATACTCACACTTTATCGGCGAGTTCTCGAACTTTCCACATATTGTGTTTGTGGCGACTGTGGTAATGACGCGGTTGTACCTGCAGAGTTCGACTATTCGGTAGAGGAAAACAACGAAAAACCAATAAACAAAAACCTGTCCGCTGCCAACTACCATACGCGGCTATCGACGACACATCGCCGTCGTTGAATTATAATTGCTGACTGTACGTGACACTCGCGAAGGTGTTCATGCGGCAGTGGCGGAGAGGGCGTCGTATACAGCAGTTGTGTTACAACAATAATAATATAATATTATTATTATTTATTATCAATTAAAAACCAGACGTACGACACCGACAGTGACGACGACAAGTAGTGAAGAACGGACGACGGCGGGCGGAGGTGATGACGATGTTCTGACCGAACCCGTTGAAAAATTCTTTTGTAGGCCCTTTCTCGGACTATCGAGTTTGACGACGGTCGATGATTTTGTATCGTTTCAACGGGTGGGCCACGACGTCAGTGCCTACCTGTACGGCACAAGTCGTGGAACTCTAAGCGGCGGTGGAGAGAGAACGTACAAAAGACGGTGCTCAGAACGCTGTGGTATAACAACACACTAGCAGAGTAGCAGGTCGCCGTCGTAATCACTAATCACTATTAAACTATTGCTATTATACGCGTTCCTTGCCACCAATATCAACTGCTTCAATAATAATGAATATGTATAGTGTATGGTGTATAAAAGTGATATTATTATTGTTGTGTTGTCGAAGCGCGGGACGTCGCCGCCGACGCTAGGTAGCGCCACCGTTGAGGAGTCGACGGAAAATTCAATCCCTCGCGACTCGTGATTTTCATCTTTCAAATTGAATTATATTACTGGCGGGCGGCGGCATTGCCATTCCGGCACTTTAGTATTTAATTTTATACTTTGGAATTTGATGGGATTCTGGTACGAAAATATTGGACGGTGTTTACTGTTTAAATATTTATGTTATCGTTACCTATTATATTTCAAAATTGTTTACTCATTTGTCGTTAGTCGTTCTTCATCGATACTCGTTACTATTAATTAAATCGAAAACCGCCGACGTATTAGAGTTATTGGTGCGGACAATGTGCAGGTCGTATTATTAGGTATATTATGCATATTACGCCGCGTATAAGGTATATACTAGTTGTGCGTACCTATACGATATTACAACGGCGAAAGCGCGTAAGGTCGACAGCGGTTGCTTATAGCGGCGATTGGGAGGGGGAGACTTTCACAGTTTCACGCATTATATTTCGTTCGCTTTTGATACAGACCCAGTTAATAGTTTTGTGACTTGTTCGGTGCTATTATGTGTATCGTCCACTCCCGACGTAATCGTGATTATCAATGTAGGTACTAGATAGTAACAGGTGTTTGCTAGATAACCGTGAGGATCGTGAGAAATAACGGTGAATGCATTACGCAGGTACCGAATAGTGACTGACTACCCTACAGATCATTTTATTCCTAATTAATATATTATAACAATTTATAAATTAATTTTATAATATATATATATATATGTGTACAGATTATAGGAAGTTTAATAGTTAATAATAATTTTAAAAAGTCAAGTTATATCAATGGATAATCTTTCGATCCTGGATACTCATATATTAGGTATATACTTATCATTGCTAATTTTTATTGTTTCCCTGCCACTATACATTTATCTTAATTGTTAATTGTGCTAGAGAACCGGTATAAATATTCTTGACTTAACCCTCTCCAGCCCAGTGATAATTTTAAAGAATTAATTAACAGTGATGATGTAGGCAGTTAAGCATTTAGGCTATGAATAACACGAATGATTATGTTAGTTTATATTGGTTCTGCAATTTGTTCTATAAATAATTTATATATAAAAATACACATACAAACAATATTTAATTTATTAAAATATAAATAATTAATCTTACCAAAGCTATTGTTGGTTGGTCGATCCATACCAAAATTTGAGGTAGTATACTTCGATTGATTCGTATATAGAACTATAGAAGAAATTCGATTACATTGAATCTTTCATAGCGCAGTTTTTTGGTAGCAAAATGTCTCAAAAGGGAACAAATTATCCCGCGGAACAAAATATCACCTTACCATATGTATTATTTAAAAGACAAAATAATTGTATTAAATAAAAATTTAAATTCATTGATTAAAGTACTTATAAATATTAATGTGAATTTATCTTTTTTTAAGCACCAATTAGAAATAGACGAAATTACATAAGTAGCTGGTGTGAAACTTTTTACATAGAAAGAAAAAATATGAAGATAAAGCCCTCATCTTCTTCCAAAAAAATTAGCCTGAGTTACGCGTTTATGCCTATCATATTATAGTTATTATACTTGGTTTTATTTTAGATTTTAGTGATTTTCTTGTTAATAAATCAAATAAACATTCTAGATACAAGAGTCCTAAGAACTTATAATTGAGTTATTCCATAGTATTTCATTCTTAAATCTTACTTTCAATTTCATTGTGGTTTATGCGGTTTATAAGTTTATATTATTTCGTTATAATTTGTACTGTTTTAGAATTTTGCCTTTGGTTAATACAATTCGATAATTTTTCAATATTTTAAAAACAATAGCATAATAAAAAAAGTGGTATAACTTAAGAAAATTAGCAAAAAATAAAAATGTCTCTCTGTTCTTAAATTAGACAATATTGTCTTATGACGAAGAAACCTGAAGATTTAAGTGATTTAATTGAAATATGCCTAGTTATTAAATTTTGAACAGTGTGTATTCTTGCAATTTTCTTGTAGCTAAACAATTACCGATGATTATTATTTTAAGGGTGAAGTAATTGGGGTAGCTTCAAGGATTTACTTGGTGTGTCAAAACTCAACATGTTCTGGGTTATTTCATAATAGATTAGTATTAATAAAATGAATACAGGTATATATATATATACACGATCGTAAAGACGGTGATTGAATAAAATATTGGGTATAGTATAACCAATACAATATTATTATTACGTGTGGCACATGTTAATGGATGTTATTATAATATAATATTATTTTTTAGCGTCATCCGGTCCACCATAGTCGACGATGTTATTGTTTTTTTTCCAAAAATGGTCGTGCAAAAATTCTTTAATATCCGGTTTCCAGACTCCACGAGCGGAACGGGACATACCGGACGTGCATCATGCTTACATCCCCATAATAGGTAATAATATGTTTATAAATACGTAGATATTTACATAAGATATACATATAAATATGTAATATTAATATTATAATAATACAGGTTTCATTACCTAGATATATGTGAACAAATTGGTGAAAATAGGAAGGAGTAGTTACTATTGCATCGAAGACTTGGTCCTCTAAAAATATTCGTCTCCGTGTCGAATATATAAAATGTACCTTTCAAGTTACAACACGGCAATTAATATTCTTTGTTGTAATTATGTTTTATTTATTATTTTCTATAATATATTTTGTTAATGTTTTGCTAGGCCTATGTGTCCACGGTTCACCACCTACCTTGATGGCTTTGGATATTTGCGTCCATTAGTGGTTTTTATCCATTTACTATAATATGTAATATGTGTTTCGAACTTTTTTCATTTTTTTTTCAATTCCAACCCATCCGGTGCTCAAGGATATAAAAGTTGAAAACGTATGTGTATCTACGAATATATCAATATACTTGAGATATAGACGATATAGTATAGTCGTCACTGTTTGCGTCTTTAGCGTTTACAGAGTTTGAACATTTGAACATACATTTTATTCCACCGAAGTGTCTACAATCTATAATATATTAAAAACTGCGATATAAACACGGGTTTGTTTAATATATCTTATATTTATTGTAGTATATAACATATAATACGTTCGTTTTTTTATGTATTCTTATATATAAATATGAACCTTAATTTTTTAACAATGTCACTCGATTCAACGGTTATGTCAAGGTTACGAAGTGAAAGATAACAACAATGCTATTATACTAATATTATTATTCACTGCAAGAATGATAATTAAATAGAAAATTTAGATTCGTGATGGATAAAAATATATAATACATAATATGAGTATAATATGACTGCGCTTTTCTAAGTCTAACCAACTGCTGCGGCGCGATGGTATAGGTAGGTATGTACAATGTACATATAATATTATTGTGTTCTAAATTCTAATAGAGTTATATTATTTATTAAACGCGTTCTATATTCATTTTATATATTATTATTATGTACGAACCACGAAATATAATAAAAATAAGGAAAGGTCACTGTTTCACCGCAGTGGTCTGGAACGGCCATAACCTTCTACTAAATACCTGCATAAAGTATATATAGGTACATACGTACATATTATATAAATATAAAATATTCTATATATTCGTATATATGTCGGTGACACACTATATATTTTTATAATAATTACACGAATAATGGGAATATATAAATATATAATATACCTACGTCAGTTTTAAAAACGAATTCACCAAATATAATATTAGTTTAATAGTTTAATTGAACATGAATAATACGTAGCAGCTATTTATACCAAAATATAGAATATATTAAGCGTATACAGTGTACATCAAAAATGTATTATAATATTAATACAATATGGTCTTAAAACTCTAGTACCTATAATTGCATTCAGTAATACCTATAATATGATATATACTGATTATTAATAAAACATTCAAGTGATTTTTGATTTAAAATTTTAAAATTAACAGAATACATTTTACTACTGAACAAATTTACGTAATATTTGTCGCAATGCGTCACCATGACCTATAAATTCGGTGAATATTTTAGACAATTATTTCCAATGGTCAAAAATGATATAAACAATAAACATAGGTATATATTACCATGTATTACTTTAGGGATTTAGGGACTTTGTTTCTTGATACTTATTAATTGGCATGGAAAATACAAATTTGAAATGTTATTTTTTCCACATGAAAGTATAAGGTGATTTTAATCACAACATTTTGATTTTTCCGATGCTATAACTCCTTTACTCCTATGTAACCTCAACTTTGACTTTGTCAACAATTCTTATGATGGATGACATGTACCAACTCAGTTTATATTAGTATTATGATTTATGAGCATTAAAAAAAAATAAGTGAAAATAAATTATAAACAGATATTTTGTCTACATAAAATTTTCATTAGTTTCATAATCACTATACTGTGACTTTAAATTTTATTAAATACGCATCGTTTAGGGAATTTAATTTTCCGTGATGACATTATATGTTGAAATATCTTCTTTTAATTTTAATTTTTAAAAGACGAAGTATTATAATACTTATATTTTTTTCTATCATACTGCCATTACTACCGATATCTATAAATATTCATGCACATCTGTTTGTTGATTTGTTCTCTCTAACATTTTTTTTTATTCCTTAGGCGTGATACTCTACTAGTTTTCGTTTCTTTTCTCTGCAGATGTTTTTAGTACTGACACTCTAACAGTACTGTTCTTTTTCATAACACGCGATTAATTCATTTGATATCTGAAGCCTTTTTTTATCTATATCTTAAAATTATTAAAAAATCTTTTATTGGTTGCTCTAATATACACTAAGCAAAATAAATATACATTATTTAGTTTTCATTTTTTTTTATATAATATAGTACAATTAATGTACAACATAATAATTAAAAATGGAATAATATGTAAATACCTACTAAGGAAGTATATTATAAATTATTAAACATTAATTAACGTAAAATTACTATAATATAGTAATATAAATAATAATTATTATACAATAATAATATAATTCAACCTGCTTAATGTCTATAGGCTATAGGTACTATTGTAATGTACCTATATAACTATATTATATTATCTATGATTCACTTCGTAATAACATTAAACTATAATGCCGTTTACACACGTCTCTGAGGTCTGAAGTACCGATTAGATATTATTTATTAATGGCATGAAACACATTGCACGTGTAGTGATAATTTAATATATATTATTTTAATAAGCTCCTTATGAAAATATAATTTAACCAATACTAATGCAAATTTAACGAATTTGAGTATGCGCTATATTTAATGACAGTTCCATGTATACATTTATACATGATTTACACACACACACACACACATAAACATAATATATACATAGTACCTATATTAGTATATACGTATATAAAATATACTGTATAGTATATACAATATAGCGTATGGAGTATTACATACAGTATTATTACTTGTGTTGAAGAACCAACCTGTAATGATTCACCTGTAACATTTAAGAATAAATTATGTATCTAATACGATTAAGTATGAAATGTATACATAACATATATCGAGATGTATCTACCTATAGTAATTTACCTGCCAGTCTAGCCATCAGGTTGTATACTTAAATACCTAAATACCTAATATAGAATAAAATATAAATGTTATAATGACTTCTACTGCATAAGAAAACTAGATGATTTTAAATAATGTAATAATACAATCTAAAGCTTAGGTTAAGTTAGGTTATACACACTGAATGGAAAAATAAAGAAATGTGGAACATAATGTAAATAATATGTTATAGGTATAGGTATAATATAATCTCTTACATTTAAAAATTACGTAGCGTAGAGTAACTGCTTGTCTGCTTTAGTCTAGGTATTAAAAAAATAAAAATATCTAGATACACAAAATATGTAGATATTATTTACATTTGTTATTCGTATTTAAAATTAATACAAACCAAACATATTTCAAACTAATAATTACTAGTAACAACTTATGATTATACTATGCGAACATGCGGTCTTATGCAATTTTATTACCTATATAGCCTATATAGGCTATAGATATATATATCATAGGTCACCAAATAATATTTTTTAAGGGCCACTGGGCCACATTAGAAATCTGAACATTTTTCTTGGGCCATCAAAATTCTAAGTACATATAATGACAAATATAATGTTGTCGTAGTGCGTGTTATTTATTCTTTGTCTGCGGGCTGGATAAAATTTGTTCACGGGTCGTATACGTCCAGCGAACCGCCATTTAGTGATCTCCTTCCTGAACTATATACTTCATTAGATTTATCTAAATATTAACCGAAAAAGTATTGTCGCGTTTTTAAATTAAAATTATTAACAATTTAATATAATAAGGTTCTTAGTAAGATAGTTGTTATTAGTTCCTATCTAGATATTGTTAATGTTAAACAATCCATGAAGTTATTAACCTTATAAGGTTAAAATACAAATAATGAAATAAATATATTTATTATAACTTTTAATCCACTATACATTTCTACAATATATTATACTGAGTAATATATTTAATGTAATAAACTTATTATTTAATAAAACCACTTATACGTTTTTGTATTGAATGTTTTTTACATAATTTTAAGTCATTACAAAATAATTTTCTTGAAAAAAAATTACAATTTTCACAATTTTTTTTATCATTATAATTTTTAAGTTTTTTTATTTTTTAGAATGACAACATACATTTTTTATTTCATATTCTACTATTTCTACTTCGGAATATGTAATTAAAAATAAATGTTGTCATTAACACAATTCAAAAAAAACTATGACGATAAAAAGTAGTTAAAACATACATTTTTAGAAAAATATTGTTTTTAAATGACTTAAAATTATGAAATGAATAGAATCATAATATATATTTTTTATTATTGTATATTATACTCATAAGTGTAGTTTATTCTACACTCGATAACATACAGGTTACGTACAGGATAACGTATACGTATGATTAACTGTGTTATTTTTTTGTATAGATATTAACCAAATTCTAGAATAATCTTAATGTGCTTCATTGCCCGGGAACTTTATTTTTGACTCTTTTTTACTTTTTAGATTTTATATTATTCAAATTTGATAAAATAATGTGGAGTGAGACGGGTGGGCAAGTACTGTCTACTGTTATATTATAAGGTATATCATTCGTAGGTACGAAGTACCGTATTACTATATATCGACATATTATTCCACATTTTCACCTTCAACGCGCCATCAATCACAGAATTAAAAATAATATTATTTACGTCTGCATTTAGCATTGCAACGGTTACATCACAAATCTATATATATTATATTTTATATACTAATATGTACGTATTAAAAGTTGTTTGATTTTTTTAAATTCTTGCCTCTTGGATAAATTGTTTATGTATGCTCTTTTCAAAAAAAAAATTGAACCGATTATCAAAAACTAGATATTCATATTTAAAACTTATACCATTCTCATTGTACCTTAATATTTATTTAAAAAAACTGGAATAAAAAATTAGAAATCTGTAAAAGAGTGTACGTCTGTCGCATACAGAGCTGTGCCGTGGGGGGGCCTATGGTGCTGCGCCCCGGGCGCATGGTTTAAAGGGGCACCTAAAAAATTGAAATGTATAATAATAAAAAATCATAATAAAATAGGGGGTGAATATTTTTAATATTGCCCTTGGCGCCAAATCTTAACGGCATGGCTCTGGTCGCATATATTATGATGCATTTCTTAAATTTTTTCTACAAACTCTAATCTATGTCCAGACCGGTAGTTGACGCTATAGACGTCGCGTCTGGACGCTTCAGGGAGACAGTACCTTTAGGAAATCGACTCATGACATATTTTTTTCGTGACTTGTTTGAAATAACATTACATTAATTATTGACTAGACATCCTCCTTAAAAAGATCCTGTATAAGCAATTTCTTAGATAATTGAATATTGAAAATTAAAATAATGTTAGTTTTCTATCTTTTATCTATCTAATCTGTTGTATGGATTGAACAATTATAATAATATTATAACTGTATCGCAGGTCATAGTCCATTGTTAAATATTTTTTTTATTTCTAGTTAGATGGCTAATTACAGATGATTCATATTTTATCAGAGCCCAGAGGTTGTTTTTTAAATTTAACATACGTACCAAAACCCGGTTTAATAGTTTATGTTAAAAGTCTCATGATGCATCATATTATTTTTAATTGAAATAGAAATAGAAATACAACTCTAGCATCCACTAGTATATATTACTATAGTATATATATAATATATATTTTATAAGTAATAGATTAACTATTAAAATAAAAAGACTTTGAAAATATAATGTTTAAATTAACATTTTTTTAAATTACCTACTCAAGTATATAAAATATAAATAAGATATTATGGAGTTACCAAAGCTAACGCATTGTTTGTTAAACGTATTCATATAGCCTCATAAGATAGAATATGTTTTATATATATTATTATAGTATCTAATGAATTAAAAATAGTCAAATAGTAAAATATATGTTTTACTGTCCTAGCTTAGTAAACAGCAATTTAAATATTTTGTATGTTGAAAATGTTTTGAAATAATTACTTAAATAGTGTTTGTGTAATCATGTATATAAATGATATTATTTAGGTAATAACTAATAACCTATTATTAGCCTTTTAAGCTGCAATACATGCAAGTATTCAACATAAATAGGTAACTACCTAAATAATAATTAAATTTTACATTTAGTCAAAGTAGTTTTAAATTATTAATACTTCGTTAGTTCTTTATCGGTTCTGTCAAGTGTTCTTGTTGTTTAATACATTTACGAGTATCATAAACAATGATGTATCTGTATAAATACAGGTAGAAATTAATTTTAATTTTATATTTATTGTTTTCTAATAACTAGTTTATCCAACAGTCAGCATCTTACTAATATATTGTTTTAATTTTTAGATATTTAAAATTTTAATAAAAAACTAGATAGTAATGAAATTAAACAATTGCCTGTTCTCTTTGATATAGGTGATGAGTGGGGCTGGGATTTATATGTAATAAAAAACCAAAAATATATACATAATATGTAATAAGAAAAATGTAAAATTATGTTATCGTATAAAATTAAAATTAAATTCTTAATCATTTTTGAATAATATACAATATACAATTAATTGTTTTTAATTTTTAAATATATTTTGTCTAATGTATAGTTATCGAACAAAAACAAATAAGATAAACTATAATCAAGTTACTAATATTTAACTAATACTTTCATATACTTACTTATTTCCTATATGTATTATTAATTTACAATTTTTACGAGTACTATTATCGAAGTATAAATTTAGAATATTACTAAACTACCAAAATTGTCAACATATACGAAATATGTAAAAACATGTAAAATAAATATGTTTTATTTTATTGCATATCACTTGAAATTAATTTATCATTTGCAATAGTTTTAATTATCATGTTTTAGTGAAAATATGTATTTACATACAAATTCCAGCCCTAGTGATGAGTATAGGACGCAGGTATTACTATACTCATCATTAAGTTAATATTAAATGAATGTATTGCCATATAGAATAGATATAGATTCAATTAAATTTAATCTATCTTGTGGTATAACCTACTGACTACTGTAATGGGAATTATTAAAATTTGAATTCAATCTTAAACAATTTTATTATTATTTCAATTTTTGTAGGTACTTACCTACCTATACAAAAAACGGTTGTGTGTAGACAAGTTGTCCGCTTTATGACAGCATGTATTTCTAACTTCTATATAAAGTTTTGAATTAAATATTACTTTAAATTTTATATGAATTTAAAGTACTTTATCCAGTAAATCCATTATCTAATTTTCTACTAAATAGTAAATACCACCCTCAAGATTAAAGATCTAAACATCTTATTACTACTATCTATATAACGTATTACATTCATATACATAATATATATATAAAAAAATTATTGTAAAACTAACACATTCATCGTACCTACTACTTAGAATTTACAACATATGTTGTTACTATGTAGACCATTAATCCGCACTGCCGCAGTGGCAGTCAAACAATTTCAAAGTCGATCATGTTAGAATTTATTTTTAGGGCCACTCCCATGAAAATTAATCGAGGTTATAGTGAACAAATTGTCGAATGTCGATAAGTTTTATCTGTATAATTTTCTATGGAAGTCGATCCTCAAAGGTGAAGTATATTTTTAGTAGATCGTGACCGAAAAAAGTTTGACCACTTCTGCGTTAAGGCTTTAAAGCTATAAAGTATAAACTTAGTTATTATTGTTATTGAGTTTATGCTTCATATAATATTTGTAATCAGAGACGTCCACATCCGTGTTTATATAGTTATTAATTATATACATTATACAATACAAATTTACAAAACCGAAATCACTAATCAAAAAGTGGGCTTGTTTGTTATTTTTATCACACTTATATAGTGGTTGTTTTTATAGCACAGATTTCTATACTATAGTATAGAAGTCTGTGTTTTATACATGATTATTGATAATTAGATATAATATAAGTATAAGCACATCGCGAGTATAAGTATCTCGTGGTTTTATAGTTTATACCTTATCAATATTATTACTTAGATCACATGGCAAAACCATAAAGACCAAAATTACAGATAACATTATCTATAATCACGGTTTCATATTTATATATTATATTTTCAAAATCAAATAAATCAATCATATTTTAAAGCTTAGTTCAGTGTTTTGGATGTAAAAATAATTACTGACCAAGTAGTGTCAAGAACTAAGACATAGAGTCCAACTGTTTCAAACCATGTCGAAGTACAATGCCAGTAAGTTGCGACAAATGAAACAAGGCGTTGAGAAAATTCAACATGGTAAGTTGAGGACAAACATACCGGCCGGCATGGCCACACCAGGCCCTCCTCTCGGACCTATGTTGGGCTGCAGAGGTATCAACATTACGACGTTCTGTAAGGATTTTAACGAGAAGACCAAAGACATAAGAGAAGGCATACCTCTGCCAACTCGAGTACATGTCAATCCTGACCGAAGTTATCAGATATCAATAACAAAACCTCCATCTATGTATTATCTGAAACAAGCTGCAGGCATACAAAAAGGAGCCATGAACCCTCTGAAGGAAACAGCTGGGATGATTACGCTTAAACACGTGTACGAAATAGCATTGATAAAGCAGACTGACGAAAACCTAGAATTTAGAGACCTAGAAGAGATATGCAATATGTTAATTTCTACTGCTAGGTCTTTGGGTATCAAAGTAGTCAAAGAACTAAATGCAGAGGAGTATCAAAAATTCTTAGAAGAACGAAAAATTGTGTTGGAAGAACGAAGACGAGAATTACAAGAACTGAAAGAAGCAAAAATGTTAAGAACGGCATAAATAATTAATCATCATTGTTAGAAGTAGGTATCAATAAAAGTTAGTTTTATACAACATCACTGCATATTTTCATTTTAAATTTCTTTTTCTTTTTTTACTGACAAGTATCCATAAATTTAGTTTGAAAATATATTTTAATGTACATAATTATCATGTAGTCATCCGAAATGTCTTAAACAGGTACAAGTGTTTAATTGAATAAAAACAGACAAATCTAACCTACGTTAGATAAGATAAAAGAATGACTATAAGGAATTAATTGGGGGGGGGGGTAACCATGAAGGTATACAAATATTAGGAAATACTTTGGAAGTATATGAAAGTTCATATAGTTGGAAGTCTGTTTTACTCAAAATTAACTAATGGTAACCCCCAGGTATTAAGTATTAAAATGTGATCATAACATTATTGACTATATCTGATTTAGTAGAATTTCACTGTATAGAGCTATTTAACAACAGATATTGGAACTAGTGCATAGTTCTAAAAATATCTTAGTCAAACTTGAAATAGTTACTTGAACATAAACTACTTTGGTCAATCTTATTCAATTAAACAAATTGTATATTGATATTTAATTTATAGGAGTATTTAGAAATAATAATTAAATACACATACAATTTTCATCTATTGTAATAATTTAAAAAATTATTAGACAAATTTTATTTATGATATTTTTTTAATTTTTCGAGATATCTTATAAAAACAAAATTCAAGATTTAGAATAATAAAACATTAATTAGTGGAACTATTTAAAATTACATAAATGAAAATTGAAAAGCTTACAATTTACAGATTTGCTTATATGAATATTAACATTTGCTTTAATCTGTTTAGAATAGAGACAACAATGTATAAGTTAGTGTAAGGCATATATAACGGTGAATTATTATAGTATTTTTTAATTTAGTTTAAAAATATTATTAAGAATACATTTGATAAAAGATGTCAATTATTTTAAGTTTAAATAAATTAATTCCAAACAACAAACAATTTATTATAAACTTTATTGTAAAGAATTATTAAAATAGAAACAATATAATATACTTTGTGCACATAATATTATTTTGTGTACAAAATAAAATATTTTTGAACTTTTTAAATTCTATTATATATATGTATATTTATACATAAATACATAATAGACTTAACACAATATTTATTTTAGTTTAAATATCATTAATTGGCGCTTATTGCTCAGAAATCATTATGTTAATCGCATAATATTAGTTAATATTAACATTGATATCAATCTATTAAAATAATGGTAAACCATTTATTGGATTTATAAATACATATTATATTCGGTCCTAATTCAAAAACATAAAAACTAATAGCAAATTTACAAATTGTATTCCATAATTTCTATATATTGTACAATAGATTGTTTAAATTTTTTTAGGTTTGTAAAGACTATAAACCAATTTACGTAACCAGTACATACAAATATTTTTATTTGATTAAAACTACATAAAACAAAAATATAGACTTTAATGAATGGTCAAATGTAATTTGAAGTATTTGTAAGAAATATATACATGTATCTTTTTAATAAATCTAGCTGTGGTGAAAAATACACAAAAAAATAGAATAAAACTACAAAAAAAAAAAAAAAAATAAGATTTTGTATAAATTAAATCTTGAAATAATGGAAAGCTAGATATTAAATAAAATAAAAAATGTATATTCCTTACAACTTCTCGAGTCAATGGCACTAATTTAATTACAGTCCTACCACAGTTCTCCATCTTTTTCTTTAGCTGGAACTTCTATTACTCTAGGTTTATCTATTATTCGTGCAGTGCGATTGCCTTTTTCCACAATACCTATAATCCATGCTTGATACCCTTCTACTTTTTCAATATCCTTACAATACGCTGCAGCTTGCTCTCTTGGTAAGCAAATTAAAAGTCCACCTGATGTCTCTGCTGAATGACCTTGTAACAATTGGAACATATTGCCACATGCCTTTGCTACTGATGCCATTTTGGCAATTACTGGAAGATTGTGAATGACAAATGATACTTCATTTTTTTGATGCTTTGCTAATGTTTGGGCATGACCCAATAAACCAAAACCAGTGACATCTGTTGCACCATGAGCATTGTATTTGTGCATCAATTTGGCTGCTGTTTTATTCAAGCGAGCCATTGAGTCCATAGAACGCTGATAAGCTTTTCTCACATCCTCTTCTGAAACAATTAGTTTTATTCTATTCCATTTATCTTGTTGGTCTACCCATTGATGAGCATTTACAGCTACCTGTGTTCCAAGAGGTTTGGTCAGTACAAGAACATCACCAACGACAGCATTGTCTGGTATGATAAATTCGTTAGGTTGACAAACAGTGGTAGCAACACCTCCAATGGTACACCATGGATTTACAACAGTTTGCCCACCCGTCACTGTAGTACCAGCTTCAAAAGCAGTTTCTTTAAAACCTTTCATTATTAATGGTATCACAACATCTCGTTCCTTTTCAGTCATTTTAGTGGATACGGATAGTAACATGAGCATATTGTCACATTCGGTAACACCCATTGCATACAAGTCGCTCAATACGTTGGAGCAGGCAATTTTGCCCATGACAAATGGATCATCAACAAGAGGATAAAAATAATCGGTTGTCTGTACTAGCGACAGACCGCCGTGCCTAATGGGTACGACGGCAGCATCCATCCCAATACCAATTTTGGTCATGGTCATGTGCATGAAGTGCGACTGTTCACCATGGCCATTTTCATCCTGTTGGAAGCCCTCCAGGAGCTTGTTGAGCACTTCTTGGGGCACTTTGCAACCACGTCCTTTGAGGTCGGCAAACCTGGTTAGCTTAAAATGCGGGTCCAGGTCGTGGATGAGCGGGTCGAAAGGTCGTCGCAGTGGGATCTGATCGTTCTGTGCCAGCTCAAGCCGCACCATCGCCACATTGTCCTGGGCAATGTTTGTGTGTATATAATCACCCATCGTCCTATTACACACAAGTAAACAACGGTTAGAAGTAGATTCACAGTAGATACAACGATATCGGTTTGGCTAACGACAAGACGGCAGGGCAGCGGCGGCGGCTGCGACGATGACTACTGTACGAGCTTCACAAGAAACGGCAAGTCGTCAGTGCATCGTCTCGGTCCACATCGTTGTGCGTGTGTACGCTACGTTCACCGCCGACGGTATTTAATGCAGCAATAAATTTTGTTCGACGCACTTACGTTTACGTGTTGTGACGCCCAAGTGCGCGAACCGGTGTATTAACCGTCCAGACCAGCAAGTCTTCCGCCGCCACCAGTGACCAGACCAGCGGGATCGTAAATTGAAATTTACAAATTTACCGGGAAACAAGTATAAAGTACCAACAAAACTTGGTGGTAAAAGATTAATTTTATAAAGCAGCAATCAATGAATTTCACAAACACAACCCCAAACAAAACAAACGACAACGTAGCTCCTGAACGCGGTCGCGTTTGTCATCATTCCGTTGATTATCAACAGTGTGACCGTATGGCGGCGACAACGAGCCGGCTACTCGGTGGTTCCGACGACTGTACTGTCTACAAGCGGTACGAGAGCGCCAAACAAGCGTGCGTTTAAAATTACGATAAAAAAACACGTTCTTTTCATGTTAAAATCAACGATTTGATATTCCTGTGACAAAATGTTGGATGAATTGTTTAGTAGTCGATAAAAAAAAAAAAAATTCTTAAAATTAATCTCATTGTATGAACTTTTTTAATAATATTATACAATTATTAATAAAGACACAAGATATCGATTTTAATCGATAAAAATAATAATAATAATAGTTAATAATAACTGTTTTTCAACTTTGTATTTTACATGTTTTGTGTATTATTTGAATATTTTGGAAGGTTCTAATATTTGTTTAGTTGTTCAGTGAAAAATTAAGAGAGGAGCAAGTGCTTACCTTGTCCATCATTTCCCACCACATTTAGGCCGCCGAGTCCTTAGTGTATGGGTGTTTATTTAACAACTTATATATTTATCGATACATAACAAGCGATCGTAATTCACAATGTTTTTTTTTACTCATAGTGTTTAAATATGTTTTTATATTAATTCAGCCTTAAGTTTATTATGATTATAATTTCTTTTTACTATTGTTTCTGCAGGAATACAATCGTTCACGTAGAAATAATTTCGTTTTACTTACTATGTAGTATGTAGGTCACAAGTGCTACAAAATACATTATTAAAAAATCACTTGAGTAAATAATAAGATAAATATGAGTCAAAGTTAATAAAATGAAGATAAAATAATATTATGTCATAAAAATAATGTAATTATAACATAAATTTGATTGTGTTTACTAAACAAATTATTATTCTAGTGATTAAAAGTTTTTTTGATTGTAGATAATCGTAATAACACTAATAACACGATTTCAAAGAGCACTGAAACTTAAATATCAGTATTCAATTTATATAATAATAATTAATAATGTATAAATATTGTAATGAGATATATTATGTTTACTGCTATAAATTATTCATGAATTTAAAATTGTTTTCATTATTCCTTTAAAAACATTTTACGCATCAGATTCAAATAATAACTATCACATGACATTTCTTGAAAAACAATAAGCTAAAATCCAAAAACTTCAAAACACTAAATGGTTATAAAATCAACTGAAATTGTTTTCTTTTCTTAGTATGAAATATGACTATTGGACCATTTGTTTGTAATAAGTATCATATAGTAGGTACCTATTGTAAATTGAGTGTAATGTAAATAAATAAAAATAAGCAAGTTGTTTAAAAGGGAAATATATACTTCTCTTTAAGTGTAAGTATATTTTATACTAAGTTCGAAATTTCATTATTTTTTTGTGCGAGAAAAAATATTTTACAGTATAATATTTGAGAATTGTATTATTATTTTTTTTAAGAGGAAAACGCAATTTTTATTTTCATTTTCAGACCCACGTGTAATATTAACAATAAATGCATTAACGTAAAATCATTATTTATGATTTTTGAGTAATCTTACAGTAAAATTATAATGATCTAGAACAAAAGTTATAAAGAATAATATTTTTGAGAATTTGACATATTGGTTTTATATTTTATTGTTATCTATTATATGACTTCAAAAATGAAAAATAATTGTTGATAATAATGATGATATTAAATTGTTTTTAAAAAATATATGACAAACCTATAAAATATTTTATTCTCTATTATTTTTGTAATGGGTAATTGTCACATATAAGATTATTCAAAAACATAAAAAATTGATTTTGTATGATTACGTTTTGTCTATAATGCAAGTGGGTCAGAGTAAATAAATATACACTCTTTTAATAAGATGATTTGTTGTGTTCATATTTTAGATTGCAAAATTATAATTCTATATAAATTAAAAATAAATAATTATTTGATTATTGAATTAAGTATAATATTTACACTATTATTTAATTATCTAACTACTGGAAATATAGTTTTACTGAATAGAAAGTTATAATTATTTACAATTAAAAATAAAATAAAATACTTTTCTTTCCAAAAATGTTTACATTCAATACCTTTTTTTTTATAGTATTATGATCAAGATTAAGAACGAAAATACAATGACAACGTCGAATACCTCTTACATTTGAATTCATTATGTGCAGTGCATCAAAATAAATTATATTCATTAATTCATTTGTAAATTATTACACACAACAATTATTAGGTATAAACAATATAAACATTTAATAAATTAATAGAGATCCGTAATTGATCTATTTAATTTTATTGAACCACTATTAATTAATTGTTTATGCAACTTGACATATCGTGTATTATACTTATACTTAAATATACAAATTTAAAAATATATATGTTAATTAAATATGTTTTTTCATTGAATTTATAACGAAAATTACGTCATGTTAAATGTGAATGATTTTTCCAAACAAAAATATAATATTGTTCCGCATTCTTATGTCAAATTACTACACGGGTGAACAGCACCTGAGTAACAACAAAAAAATAAAATAGTACAAAAAACACGAATTAAAATTGTTTTTATTTTGAAACACATAAATTCACAAGTATTTTTTAAAACAAGAGGGATTGTGTGTTGAAGATTCCGACCGAATTAATGTTATTTAAAAAATGTCACGACTATGTATACGAGTGTATACATCTCCAATTAAAATAACAACAAACTCAATTGTTTATGTTTCATTACAGAAAATATCATCGCGTTATATATACAAGCAAATGTGCAATATGTCTCACAAATCACGCCGTTTTCAGAACATAATGTTATAGACAAATTAAGTGGTCACTAGTGCAGTGCTTGCTATTTTTAATTTGTTTCTTTATGTTTTCAAAAAACACAAATTCGTCTAGAACACCGACCTACGTTCTTGGTAAGTGATTCGCATTTGGAATTTATATTTTTTTTATATAATATAATATATGTATAAATAGTGTACACATTATATTATATGGATAATATTGATTGTCAGATTCCATTGAAATACGGACTATACTTTTGTTACTAAGACATGAGTGATAAAATTTTTCAAATTTATTATACTATCATTTTCTGTATGAATAAAGTAAGTCGTAATAATAGAATTAATGGAAAATATTTTGTTGCAGATAATATAATGTTTAACATTATTTGGTTTGGAGCATTGCTCTTGTTTGGCACCTGTTTAGCAAACCAACAAAATCCAAGTATTCTAGTGCAGCCTGGAGGTTATTCGTCTAACGTTTTATCTATAAATATCAATACTAAAAAATGTATTCATACCGTTAGCGATCATTTCTTAAGTATCGCACTTGAACCGTCAATTATATTTTCGGCATTGCAAAAAAACCTTGGGTTTGTATTTATAATTTTTGTGTAATCTTTCCTTATAAATTAAATTAATTTATGTATTATAGGCCAACCACCATTAACATGGCTAAAAGCTTAAATCCAGCGTACATAAGAATATCTGGTCCGGAATGCAATTTTTTTAAGTTTCAAGGAGGTGAAGACATTTTGAAAGTTTCACAAATCCATCCCGTAAGACAAGAAAGAAACAATATAACAATTACTGGCTGGCACTGGTCACAGTTAAATGAATTTATAGCCAAAACTGGATTGGATTTAATTGTCGGTTTAAATGTTATGAATAGACAACACGGGTCGTGGGATCTTAGTAATACCTTAGATCTTATATCATATTCGGATAAACATGGTTACGATATGGCGTTTCAAATTGGCAATGGTAGCTATAGATATTTTTATTAATAAAAGTATGAGACGAAAATTAAACAATTCTATGTTAAATGTACAATGTACCTATCATAAAAATATAATAAACTAAATAATATTATTCAGATATTCAAACAATTGGATCGCGTATCGATGGTTTATCACTTGGTAAGGATGCAAACAGATTACGTAAAGTACTTGAAGCGTTCCCTAGGTACTTGAATTCACCAATTATGGGCCCTGATATTAGATCGTGTGAAACTCAAGAAGAAGCTCGGTATTTGAAGAATTTTATTATAGAATCTAGTCCTTCGCTTTCTGCAATATCATATCAAGTGTAAGTAATACAAATATTTTTAAATCTGAATTATACATAACTCATAAATCATAAATTATAATATAAATGACTACCTTATGTCTAAAAATATTTTTAAGATTAATGACTTCACATTTAATCGATATATTGAAGTTCTTCATATGCTATTAAATAGGAGTTACTAATTAAATTGTACATAAAATTACTATTTAGCCCTTTATTACGCATTTATAAATACCAACATATGAGCTATAAGTCTATAAACAGCATTTCAAATTGGAAAATAATATAATAAATAACAATATATTATACAATAAAATTTTTAATTTTAATTTTTGTTAACTTTTATTTATTGATAAGTAGCAATAGGTATACCTATCATCGGCTACTGCAGAAGAACTTTAATACACGATCTTGTTTGTTAAATTTAAATTTACATTGAGTCAAATTCTAATTAAAAACATTTTCGATTAGTGAATAAGAAAAAATTCAACAAAATGTGTTTGATATTCAAATCTGAAATCTCAATACACGAAAATATGTCTAAAAATAGCATTTACAGTTCTAAATAAGTAAAATAATTTTTAAAATCGTAAATATGCAAAAATAAGTAAAAATTTGTATATAATATACAATTGATTGCTAGAACATACAAACCTTGATAATAGGCTTAGATTTAAATGTTTAAAAATATAAAAAAAGTTATCTAAAGAATGCCTTTTAAGTTTCGACGATAATAATGCATTAGTTCCTTTAACAATGACTAAGAATCTCAGATCTGTTAAATTATGTACTTGGCAGTATTGTTACGAGGAATTATACTAGTATCATAATCGTATAAGCCACCCCTTTCCTATCAGGTACGTGAATATGTGCTTATTTTTTTTTTTTTTTTTGGGGAGGGGGAGGAATCACCTTTTTCAGAATAGTTGATGCTTAAAATAGCTTTTTTTATTAATTATTAATTACTACAATACGATATTTGGGGGAGGGGGCGATAACTGTATACTAATAAGTACCTAATCTGTAAGACTGTAATCACATATTTTATTATATTATACTTATATATTCACTTAATATGATAGGCATATTGAAAAATAAATATAATTATGGCATACAATTAAAATAAATATAGGTATTTCGAACAAAATTCATCAGTTGTTTTATAAATTATATAAATTATATATTCTCAAAACTTCGACGATATCATATATTTACCATCACAAACTAAGGTATATTATATTGTATTTGTATACACAATATATTATAATATATTAGATAGAAGTTAGAAGGCCTTTAACACCACAAAAAAAAAAAAAAAAATGAAATAAAGATTTTTTTTAAATTTTGAATAGGTATTATGGGAATAAATATGAGTGTATGACAGTTTGCAGTGTATTAAAGAACAATTTTAATACCTTTTTTTTTATTATAACTCATGTTTAGATTTACTTACCAGTATCGTTTAAAAGTACCTTAATAATATAAAATTCAAAATTATTTAATGTTATCAATTAATATTAATTGTTATTTTTTACCAAAATTGTATTATAATAAAATGAATAATGAAGTTTAATAATACATTTTTTTAGACCCTTTTCAAGTGAGAAAAATGTTGAAAATCCCGCCGAAATATTCAGTTATATACAAAATCAAATGGAAGCTCGAGTGTGGCAAAAAGATTTGACAAACAAATATTTAGGAAAAATAACCACGAAGAAACCATTATGGATTGTAGAATCAGGAAATAAAGATAGAAGAGGAGATTTCATAGATGGATTGGTTTGGGCACAAAGATTATGTGCAGGTGCTCGAGTTGGAATAAATACCATTATGAGAAAACCATCGTTATTATCGCTTAGTGAACCGACTCCGGTAATTACACTTGAATAAAATACATTTAATTAAATATTATTATTTATGTTTCGATAATGTTAGGTAAGGGTAATCAAAATTTGAATGACCTTAAGAAAACTGTATAAAATATATCTATAGAAACTTTAAAACCAAATTTAAATTCTACATAAAGCAATTTAATATTATTTAGGTTTAGTGCAATAATTAGATTATTTAGGTGTTTTAAATTTCAAAAACAAATAAAACTTATATGATTATAATATATATATTATATTATTTATTATTATTTCCATGGAAACGTACAGCCAATTGTTTTCGGTGAATTTAACCGTAAAAAACATAGACATAGGTAGTTTAATACTATAGATTATGGTATATTTGGTTCTCTTAAACATATTATAGGTAATTTTCATTTTCAAAATTCCTTGCAAATTTTCGCGATTTTAACATATTTCGTAAACATTTGAATTTTAAATGCTTATCAACAAAAATTGTGACTAAAGATTTTTGATGTTTTTTTACTACGATAAGTATAACATATAATGAACCTTGTATTAAAATTTGAAGATTTTTTGGTGTGCCAAATTTTTTTTATAAGCATTTCAAAAAATAAAACGTAGAAAAATCGAAAATTTAAATTGTCTATAAATAGCTTAAAAAAAGTCAAGATATTTGAAAATTTTATCGTAAATAGATAACGTTAATATAAACATTTGGTGAAAATTTCAAGTATTTACAATGATATGTTTTTGAGTTACAGTAAAATAAAAAAATCGAATTTGTCGAAAACTGATTATGCTTATATGCTAATATGCTTAAAATTCCCGTTATTCGTCACATTTTTAGGGTTTTTTCTAACGCTTTTGAAAACTACTGGAAATTTTTTACTTTTGACCCCCCCCCCAGAATACCAACTAGATGAATTTTCCTTTTCGAAGAGGGGCTGATGTCAAACAATCAAACCATTATTTCTACTTCAAAACGTGATGACACACAAAAAAAACATACATCGTTATAAAATAAATGATAAATTACAATTAAATTTAAAACTTAATAATTAGAAATTACATTTTTTAATTCAAATTATTATTTGTGTAGGATTATTGGGTATCAGTTCTTCACAAAGCTTTGGTTGGACCAGAAGTTTTAGACATTAAGATTTCGGCTGTAAACAAAACACGTGTAGAAACAGTTGCTCATTGTACAAAAATGTCACCGTACGATCCCAACGAAGGAATATTAGCTCCTGAATACCGATATAATAGGGGTGCAGTTGTAATTTTTGGTGTAAATATGGGATCAGAAACAGTAAAAATATCATTAAAAACAGGACAAGTACAAAGTTTACCATTACACCAATATTTCTTGACTGCTAACAACAGGCGAACCAAAAGAGCATTTAAGTCTTCGTAAGTGGAATATAAAACAATTGAATATACCTTGTATTTTTAATTATGTAAATCGTAGAATATTTAATAGCATTCATATTTTTTATTTAGATCTACTATGCTTAATGGACAAAAGTTGATTTTATCACCTGACGGTGATGTTCCAATTATATCACCAAAAGTTCGAATATCCAACCAATTGATTACTATTCCTAGTCAATGCGTATTTTTTTTAGTATTACCGGACAGTAAATCAAAGGCGTGTATGGCGGTTCAGATCGAAGAATCGAAAGAGTCTTATAAAAACGGTGTCAAGGTTTTAGATCAAGAAGAGTTTGACGAAACCGATTACAATACACCAGTATTAGATCAAGAAGACGAATCGGTATCAAACGAAAAACAAATGTATGTTGCATTCCGACCTAAATATATCAAAACTAATGATGATTCTATGGTTGAAAGGCAAGAAGTCAATAATATCCAAAATTCTCAACAAAACAATGAAGGCTCTTCTAATATTGAAAACTTACAACAATCTGAACCATTGATAAAATATGTCACTTTTTCTAATAATAATTGGCTTTCAAAATTCCCCAAAACACTAAATAATCGAGAATATTCTGAGGAGCCTTTGACATTTTCTTCAACTGAAACTGCCACAGTAGAAATACAAACAGAAAAAAGTCCACTACCTCCTCAAAGTAGAAGAGAAAAATATCACATTCTTGCACAAGCAGTTGCTGGTAAAAGATATCCAGAGAAAAACTTCAGATCAGATTTATATTCTAATTTAGATTCTGCTTTATTGTCTCTTAAACCTTCTCAGAAGTTAAAATTAATAAAAAGATCAGCAGATGACACAGATTTTAGTTCAAGAGAATTAGATGCAATTATTAAAGAATTTACAAACAAAGAAATACTGCCATTGGACCCATTTTTAAAAACTGATCAATCCTCTTCTGAAATATCTTTTAAATCTAACGAAGATCGTTTTAATGCACATGACCGTATTAAAAACGAATACACAGTAATAAACACTGAACTTCCTGATGTGAAAAAATCGGAACTTACTTCACACACAGCACAACAAATTACGATTACATCAACTCCTTCAATGTCAACTGCAGTTGTAGATAAACATGCAAAACACGAAAGCCATGTTCAAAAAATTAAAACCAGGGCAGAACAAGCTTTAGCTAAAGCAAATGAAAAAACTTCTCAAAAAATTAAAGGGAGAAGACAGCAAGATAAATTTAAAGATGAAGTCAAAGATCCTACTCTACAAGACTCAATAAGCGAAAAGCCGGTTGTTAAAAGTACAAAGTCGATCACTGAAAATTCAATGATAGCAAGTACAAAATCAATAGCTGGAAAGTCGTCTCTTATGACAAGTACACAATCAATGACCTACCAATACAGAGTTGCCGAGTAACGAGAACATAACTAACTTGGCTGAAAAATTAAGATATAATCGTCAAACAAATAGTACAACTACTGATGGAAATTTGAAAATAGGAAGACCTCGAATCAATTTGAAATCGAAAAAATATATCAACCTTTTAGACTTGGAAAATGCCAAGACTACTCCAATAAGTCCTTCTCCAATAACCGAAATAACTTATTTTGAACCTAGCACTACAGAAATGTCTACCAAAAAGACCACAAAGTTGAGGACTTTTACATTTAAACCAAAAACTTTAAATTTAACTAAGCCTCGAGTTATTGATATAGCAGAAATAAAAAATGGCAAATCAATAATAAGAGAAAGTCGTGAAACAACACAACAACCATTACAAAAATTGAAAATCAAACCAGCTATACATCCTTTAGGAAAAGTAAAGACTCCACCAAATGTCGATATGGATCAAATTGTGACTAACGAAAAAATCACGGAAAGATTAGTCGAAAATCTTAGGGATGGAAAAAAAATATTACAATCCGAACATATTGTCAGCCCAATAGATAAAAATGAAGATAGTAAACTTGAAAGTAAAACATCAGCAGCTGTTAAAATTAAAGCGTTAGAAGAAAAATTAAAAAATCGTAGAATGGAAATAGAACAAAAAATTCACCAAAAAATTCACAAGGTTAAACGGTCATTGAAAAACAACATAATTGAAAATGACATAATGGATATTAATGATATTTTGAATTCCGATAGATCCAATGAACTTGACATAAATATTGAGCCAGCGTTGAAACACGAAATTATTAGGTATCCCCGGTCGGTGGCTGACTTTACAGTTAAGCTGAATGAAGTGAATACATATGTTGACAAAATAAAGCATACTATAGATCCAAAAATCAATGAAGTCACAGAAGACAGCTTGATGGACTGGAAAAATAAAAACGAAATGAATATTTTGTCAGAAGACAGTGGGCTTGATAATATAAACATTAAATTAAAACGTAAATCTATTTTTGAGGATATAGATGAGGACGATTATAGTAAAACAACTATTAATATGGTTAATAAATTGATTGGCCATATGCAGACATTTTGGAAATATTTAAAAAAAACTTTCCAATTTTAAACCTATGTCAAAACAATAATATAATTTAAGTATAATGTTAGGAATTTTTAATGTACCTACTACTTAACTTAAAAATATAATATAATTTAATTTGTTTAATTTTTTTTTTATTGGATTTGTATAAATATGTATTAATTAATAATTATTTAATTTTTTATACATTTATTTATAGAATTATTGAGTAGGCATACAAATGACAATACTTATTTTTTTTTTATAAAAATACCTAATACTTTTATTATTATACTTCATTGTAAATATTTTAAATAGCCACTTTTATACTATATGCAATACAATATTAGTTTGTATAATGTTTTGATTCAATTTTGGGTAGGTAATGTATATTAAATCAGACAAAGTTATATTAAAAAATTGTAAATTAAGAATTAATTAATTACATAATATATAGGTTATACTTATATCGCTTACAAAGGCTGTAATTTACATATTATAATTTTTAAATAATACCTAATCTAATATTATAAACATTAAAATATATTATATGGCTAAAGTTATTATTTATTATTAATATATAGTAGGTTGTAGGTATACGATTTTGAGGCTGCGTATTACTTGCGTTTCAAACACGATTTACGATAGTACTATCTTAGGTAACAGCCCCATTTTGGAGATGCAACTCTACCTATTATTCTTTTTACCTGCCTTATTGCCATAATAATTGTCCTGACCGAGTTTCGTCCATAAATATTAAGTCTGTGTTAAGTCTGCGACCACAGAATGACTATAATAATATATTCTGTGCTGCTATTAACATAGACAATTCAAATTTTTAGCTATGTATAATTGTTTTAGTATGTTTTTTTACATAGTCTGTAAATAATTTGTATAATTTTATTTATTTAAATGTAATATGATAATTTAATGTATAATATAATCAAATGTAATAGAATTCAATGTCATAATATGCAATTGAAATATTCTGTTATATAATAGTTTTGTAAAAATTAATTTATGTTATGATTATTATTTAATTATGCTGGACATAACTAGGCTATCTAAAAAGTTATTCTTGGACGTAAATAGATTAATAGGCTATGGCCCTTTTTGAAGTTTGAATCTATTTTGGTGGGACGCAAATCACTTAATGACAATGATCTTAACGGAAGTAGTATGCACCAGATTTTGAAATCATTAATTAAGTATAGTTTGTATAATAAAAAAAAAAAAAAAAAAAAAAAAATTAAGTTCTTAAAATGGCAAATAGTATATTTTTTACTAAATAAAATAGCTGTAATATTTGTGCGCACGATAAGTATAAAGTAAAAATAATTAGACCGTCTAATTTAGACGAACAAAAATCAATGTACGTCATTAGTATTATTTAAGATAAAGAAAAAAATTGTAAAAAAGATGAGATTTAAAGCCAATTCTTCAATGATTTAAATCAAATATTGTATAAATAACTACAGAAATGATAATATAACTAGAGATATGTGTACGTAATTAGGTAAACAATACAAATAAAATTATTCAAGTCTAAATATGATAAGTATATTACTTATCTTGTGAGCAATTATGTAAATTTTAACGATACTAAAATATGAATTGAGGGCAGCACTGCCAGCACTGGCAGCAGACCTAATCTACTGGTGAATATTTATACATAGTAGTGTGTTATGGTCTTATGGAGTGACTCAATATTATATTATCATATAGTGTTTTCCTTTTAAACTGGGTAAAAAGTAATGTCCATAAAAATTTCAACAGTCCGTTTATTTGATGAACTAACGCTTGTCATTTAATCACACAAAACATCGGTCATCAATACAATATATTATAACATGATCGCAATCGAACTTCTCACACCTTCGAATTTTAACCACAGCTTATAAGTGATTGGTCATATACCCATATAATCATATCTCAAAAAATGTATTTTTATTTATTATTAGCAAACTCCGAAGCTGGTTTTTAATTATATTGAAAAACATTGAAGAATTGAATAATGAAGTATAATGTTATAAACTTATAAGTTATAAGGGTACTAAAGCTATGAGAGTAACACTTTCATAAAAACGTACACCTTACACTTATTTTCACTTATCATGACTATTTACGTAATTCTGTCTCAGCTGGAAATTTACTACTATTATAATTTATTCATGGGCCGGAAGCCCAATATAATTTTAAGAGATATTAATAGACTTAAATGGGTGTTACACACATACCTAACCTTACAATTTTTAGTCGTTTCGTTGCAAAACAGCGAAGTTAATATAAATATCATAATTTATGAGATACAGCTAATTATAATAAACTATATAATACCATTGATTATAAATATTTATAATCAATGATAATACGTTCTAAAAATTAACAACAATATCAGCTGTGCAGGTCAGTGGCGTGCTCATGGGGAGGGTGTCAGGGTGTCATATCCCCCCTCCCCTTTGGATTTTTCTGTAATGTTATATTATCTACATTCTACATAAAAAAAATTTAGTGTCTGTGTCTGAATATCCCCCCTTTTTTAAAAAAACTGAGCACACCACTGGTGCAGGTTGTCGTTGCCAAGGCACATAATCTTATTATTATAAATGATGATTAATTAGTAATGAAAAATAAGTACCTAGGACCTAAGTGGTTAGGTATAATAACTATTATATTTTACAAAAATAGTCAATAGTTATTATAAAAATATCGATTATTTTAAATCAATATTATTTCAATGGTTTGTTTATATTTATTATTTTTAAAATAAATACTAAATGTTAGAGAGTGTTTTTTTTTATTGAATAATTATTATTGGGTGAAAATTATATTTACCAAGGAATTAAAATAATCATAGCTTAATATAATATAGATAATATATAATATTATGAAGAGGAAAGATTTGTTTGTTTATTGAATAGGCTCCGAAACTAAACTACTGAACGTCTGAACCGATTTAAATGAAATTTGGTACATAGATAGTTTAAACACTGAGAAAGGACATATGCTACTTTTTAATACTAAAAAAGGGCTTTGGTAAGGGGTTGAAATAGGGGATGGTATGTATTATAACAAAATAATTAAAAAAAATTGAAAAAAAAAAGAAGTAATTAGACATATTTTTAGTATCCTAGCAACCGCTTAGAAGAAATAACAAACATTATTAAATAATTAAAAAATAGATATATATCTATAGCTTTTACTCCCTTAGAGGTTGAATTTTGAAAAATCTTTTCTTAGTGCTGTCCTACATTGCTTAAGGAACCTTTGTACAAAATTTCAAATCTCTATAGACCCAGCGGTTCGGTCTGAGCGTTAATGAGTAAATTACTAAATAGATAAAAAAAAAAAAAAGTAAATAAATACTTTATAGAGTCCAGTGGTGGCTAAACTTTTTGATAAAGTTTACAGAGAAGCTCTAACCCAAAAAAATTAATAATATATGATTCGAATTCTATGCAAATGAAGTTGCGGGCAGATTCTTTAATCAATATGGCAAAACAACGTTTGCTGGGTCAGCTATTATTAATATTATGTAAAAAAAATCTCGTTTTTCGTTTGAGGTGACTTTGCGCGGACAACGCCAGGTGGGATAGCTAGTATATCATAAAAAAATACATCAAAAAGATTCATTCCGGTACCGGGAATCGAACCCGAGCCTCCTGGGTGAAAGCCAGGTATCCTAGCCACTAGACCATACCGGATAAGTACAATTAGCTTGAAAACAATAGATATTTAAGTATTTAATATAAGAAATTGAATATTAAATTAGAATTTTTAAACATATAAATAATCATTAAAATTTATAACCATCGATAATATAACTAATAACAAATTAAATTCTTATTTAAGTTATAAGTTTATTTAATTATTCATTATTAATCAATAACCTAAATGATTGTTTGAAAAACAAATATTTGGTATGGTGTAATTGGTGGTAGATGGTTTGGTTTCTACATTATATTTTAAGCTTCCTTATGGAGGCACTGAAAATCAATGTCAACCTGTAATAGCAAGATATAAATTATAATATGATAAAATTTGTATAATATAATTTTAAATTAAAATAGTGAGGATAACTAAAATATTATAATTATAGGGATTTGTGATTAATTAAATTAAAAAAAGACATTTTATTATACATTAAAAACTTACAACAGAATCATTAGTACCTATAACTATATTTATTAGTTTTATATTTGTATCAATCATATTGTTATTGTGTTCAATGCACACATTGATATAGGTATTAGGTAGCTTATTAAACACAATTGTAAAAAAAAAAAAGAAAAAAAAAAGTTATTAGTAACTTAATACAGTAGGTAGCTATTTATTATTGAGGATGAATATGTTATATTATTTTATATATACTACTATTATAGCTATCTTGCTATCTATATTCATTTAAAATCCAAAAGATATACATTTAACGTATTTTAAACCTAATATATTCGTCTATTCTTACACGTAAAACGATTTGAGTTCGACCAAATACTAATACCCCAATAATACACGTATTATTGACGTATATTATACGAATATTAATTACGTATACAGGTCCATATATACACCAACATTTTATACAATTATGATGTATAATATACTACTTGTATACTTATAGCTATATTAAGTATTATGGAAGTTTTAAAATGTGTGGGAAAATAGTTTAAAAGATAAAATATTGTGAAATATTTGAAAGTATTTGATGATAGCAAGCTTCATAAAAATCATTATATATAAATCTATATTATTTAATTTTTTTCTAAAATTCGTTTAATTAAAAGTGTTACTAAAATATTTGTTGTGTTATAATTATTACATAATATATAACTATTTATATTAATGAAAATAGCTAGGACTTATATAGTTATATGTATTGTTATTGTATGTGTTTTTTGCAATATCCTTTTAAAAATGTTATTAGTACCTACTTATTTATTAATTAATGTAACAAGACACAAATTCCCTAGATGTATTAATACAAATAATTTATTTTCTATTCTACATATTTTTGTATATTTTAAGTATAAGATGCATAATTTAATTATGTAAACATGAAAAACTTATGTTTTATATTACACTTAGTTGAAAGTAATGTAAAAGGCTCTGTCTATCTCAATTATCACTCCAAATTTCAAGTTTGTAAAATTAGTGATTTTTGTTTTTAACGAAAACAAATTAAAAATGTGTAAATGTATAACATTTAAGAGTAAGAAAAGAAACGCACGCATAAAGTAACTTAATTCAATTTATTTTTAAATTAACATACTTCTGTAGTTCTGTTTCACTTCATATACGATAATTTGGAAATTATTGGAAAATCTTTTGTGCATTTTATTACATTATTTTTATTGCATATTTTAGGATATTTAAAAAAAATTAGAAATGTATACTTTACTTTACTATAAAAAATGTAATAAGTAATAAACATTGGTAATATTGGTATTAAATTGTTATTTTGATTATCGGATTTTAAATGAAATACTGGATTGATAAATTATATTTAAAGTGTCAATAATAATTTTCGAGAAAATGCCATGAACTAATAGACTATTAAAAAAAAAAACATCAAACGCAGACATTTTTACGCAAATTCTTAGATTTACATATATACATACAACATACTTAATACACCATAATACTATATATATCTCGTTCCGATCCGTATGTAGAATATCATTTTTTTCTGCTTATAACTGCTAACTAGTAACAAATATGAATATCTAGTGTTTGCAAAACAATCATAGCACTAGAAAAATTGTCTAAGATGTGAGCAAAGACGTCTTGTATATTGTTATGTTTGCAATAAAACTTCACTAGACGTGGTTACGTCGTATCTCTTCGCGACACTATGCGCCAAATTGTTATTATGTACAAGTTATGAAATTTCAATGACTTGTAGTCAATGGTATTCGCTGAAGCCATCTCACACCGCGTCGTAACTGTGGAGAATATTGTTCCGTCGATCCGTAAAACACGGTAAGATCTTATTAATATACAATTTTGTAAAACAATATTTTATTGTTTATGCTTATAAGTTATAAGATATGCAACACGTATTAGTTCATAAACTTGGATACACATTAATTTAGAGTTAGGTAAAAATATTAAAATTTTAATTTATCAGCTTATCTAACCAAAGAAAGACATAATACGAATGAGTATTATTACCTAATAATACTTTAGGTATCAACATATCACTATTATTGGTATTTTAATATGCTTAATTATTTTATTTTTTTTATTTTAAAGTTTAATTTATTTCATATTATTAAATTAATTAGATAAATGTTCTGTTAATGAAATACATATATACTATGTATTACAACTATTTATTTGGGTGAAATTGTCTATTTCATAAAATTTTCAATCAATCTGTATAAAAATTGAAAAATGTAGTTTAAATCTTTCATAATTAAGAACCTTTAATAAATAATATTATTCCAAATTTTGATCTTTGAAATTCTTAAATAAACTAAAGTATAAAAAGTAAAAACCTAATTTTAAAATACTTAAATTTGTACAAACGTTCATATTTTAGATTTTGAATGGAAAGACAAATGTATTAATTTTACAATGATGGTTTTAATTTTTATATGAGTACATGATAAATTGTCAATAAAATGATTCTACTTTTATCATTAAGTGTGGTTTTCGGTGGAAAATTGAATTTAGTTTGTATTTTAAATAGGTAAAAATGAAAATAATTTAGTATTTTTTTTTTTATAATAGGTTAAAAACCAACAATTAAAGAAAAACGGAAATTTTTACTCAAGTCCGATTTTTGACAAAAAAGATTAACTTTTTTGGGTATAACTCTAAAACGAATAACCATAGAATAAATACTTCAAATTTTTATTAAATGTTCATAATTATTTTATTTTGTTTACGATCAAATTTTTGAAATATTTAAACAATATTTTAGCTAAGTATTTACCAGTATAATAGCCAATATAGGTAATTATTTCTTTGCAAATGATATTGTATAAATTTTAAAACGAATACCCGTAGGTAGATAGGTAATTTCAATTTTCACAAAATGTTTATAGTATAATTTTCATTATTTGGTACCTTGTTAACTGAAAAATTTAAATTAAAAAACATTGTACATGTACTTTGAAGTTTTAAAATTTATATACACTTTAATTTAACCTAATCGATGTTATAGTTACTAGATGTGACAAAGTTGAGAGATTTTTGTTCAAAATTCTACATCATAGATACTACGTGCTTTGCCTATACATTTCTGAATTGTATGTGATTTATAATTATTCCAGTAATATTAAAAGTTATATTTTACATATTATTATTTAATTACATGAAGATTTTATAAATTATAAATTATGTTTTTTTTTTACTTTCATAGTCCTAGTATTTATATTTTATAAGTTACTTATTATTAGTAATATTAAGTATCGCTTAATAGTTATTACTGTCATTAGTAACAAATTACTGCGTGTGTAGATAGGGGGTTTGTTACATAATACATACTCCAATGTGTACAATAATAATTTGTATTTAAATTTCTAATACTTACCTTAAGCATTATCAAAATGTTCTTATCTTTTAATGTTTGGACATTTTTTAAAACTTTTGTATTAAGATTTAAGTGAATTTCAATACAGAATTAAATGCTAAATGGGTTTATTTTAATAAATTAAATAATTAAATAATAAATATTTCAATGTGATAAGTTCGTTATATAAATTTCAATAATGTGTTAGCATCGTTTAATGTGCTTATTTGTGTTACCTATACGTTTTAACTCAATTTTTTCTCAAATTAAACGGTAATAGGGTACTTGTTATCAATTATGATGTAGAGTGAAATGTTTGTTTAGCAAGTGTTGTTGTTTATAATCTAAAATAACTTCCTTAGTTCATTGTTTTGTAATTCAGTTATTTTACCTACACAGTATTTGTAGTTGTCACGAACAAGTTTAATGACTCAAGAATGTATCTATAAATTACACAACAATGGTGTTATTATTATTATGGTATAGATATGATACAGCTGGTATATAAATAGTAAAATAAGATATATATATTTAACATTGAGAAAATTCCTTTATTAAAGATTATTAGGGTGAGTGGGTGACATTAAAATACATGTTTGTTAATAGCAATTTGACGCTTTAAACTCATAAGGGCGTAACACGTTTCCACCACAAGTAGACCTTTCCCTTTTCCACAAAGGTACCCGTCTCCACCAAAAATGTATTTTTCCCTTTTCCACCAAATGAGATCCACTAAACTTAACCACGATTTTATCAAAACAATTTGTATAGGTACTACGTTCATATTAAAACCTTTAATGCAGTGATTATTTTATTTTACATATGCTGGGTTGAAAAAATTATATATTATGGTATACTTTAGTTATGTGTATTGTACTCATATACATGTATATATAATATATATTGTAGAATATACTTTTCGTGGGTTTTTCGGATTGATGTAAAATGTATATATATATATATAATATACACATATAATCAATGTATTATATACGTTTTCGTATTTGATTGTATGTTAAACTGTTATTGTAGTATCGTATTTACCTTTTATGTCGACTAACCAAGATAATATATAACGGGAATATATTTTATGAACAAGTGAAAAGGTTGCACAGTTTAAATTGTGCATTACAACTATGTGTGTTAAAATAAAACGTGTTATATATTATAATATAAACGTAGAATACAATTGTTTCGATGAAAACATTGTCACTATCTTATTTGGTGGAAAACGGAAAGGTCCACTTTTGGTGGAAACGGTTATCGCCCACTTATATAATATAATAAAAAAATAAAGCAATTTTTTTATATTTATTATTTATGATTTATCTGTTACCATTTTTACCAAAATTATTCGTTTTCATAACAGAAACTATAATAATATAATCAATATTAATTTGATTACAGCCTGTATACTCATTCTGTGTTTCTCCTTGAAAATCAAATTAAATTATGTAAAACAAAGCTATATATATATTATTAATAATATAATTAATAGTAAGTATACATATTGTATTTAATAATATTTATTAATTTTATTTTACTCAGTCTTTATAAATTTAATAAAAAACGATGTTCATCTATTTAAAATCAAACTTTTATGCAAAATTTGTTACCTACTTACTTATTTACTTATTTTATAATTTGGTATTATATAATATGAACTGCGAGTAGATTAAAATATTGAATTAAATATTAACTGAAATTAAATTGGTATGCCTATTTCTATTGTTTAATTTACTTATACTTTTTAGAATTTATTGGCTAATACATTAGTAGGTAATAGTAAAACTGAACTTGTCACCACTAAAAATGTTGAAATTACCTATTTAATCCGTGGCATCTATACGTTGTACAATATGCTACTCGTGACTGATTAAATTCGTGGTATAAATCATACATTTTATCTTTCCACTTACCTATATAATACTGAATAAAAATATGTTTTGAACCTTTCTAGTGAAAAGCTATAAATTCGTTTATAATTTTATAAAAATAAAAGTGGATTTTATTGTTTATTTGAAATTAATTGAAATTGTATGAAACATATTATATTATTGTAACAAATATTTTATGCAATTAAAATTTGTATTTATATTTTTTTCATTACATCATTACACAATGTTAAAACTTAAAAAAACGGATGTAAAATGAAAATAGAAAACTTAAAGATAAGATTACGTATAATAATATTATATTATAAATTATAAATTGAGATGTTATAATAAATGGTTATATTTATGTTCTTGTAATACGTAAATATAACATCTGCAATTACAAATCTAATAGACAGTGTTTTTAAATATTTTCAAATTAAACCAAGTAAAAATATTGTTTATTTAAATTTTTTATAGGTGAAGCAATGAATCAGCAATTTCCAGTGCTAGGTTTTTTATTTTCTATTTTGATTTTGGCTGAAAATTCAACAACAGTATTAAATAATGTATTGCAAAGTAATCCGAAGAACATTGAAAACAATCATTCAACAATAAAGATGAAAACAATGCTTTTTAATAGGTAAATATGTTTTTTTTAATTTTTATATATTTAATAGTTAAGCAACCAAGAAATTCACTCTACAGCATAGTAAGTTTCGAATATAGCTAATCTACCACGTCATTAAGTAGGTCACTGTAATATATGTGTAAAATTTGAATTTAATAATAAATTATTGCATAATATACAAAAAATAATTCTGAGCGAAGACATTTTATTTTCTAATTCTAATCATATTTTCTAATTGATATCAGGAATTTATTTATCTTAAATAGTACTCAACTAATCAATATCGTGTATAATGGTATAAATATGTTCCGTCTTCCGTGGTATAAAGCTTAAAATTAGTTAAAATATTTTGAAAATATTACTATGTATAAAAAATAATATAGACCTTAAAAGAAAATTTAAAATCCCTACTATCAATATTTCCTTAGTAATTACAACATAATATTATAATCACACGATTAATAAAATCGTTGACATAAATCGTTATTTTTTGTTTAAGTAGCTATTTTATTTCGTTAACTTTTAAACTTCAAATATCTATAAAAAAATTATTTATAAATAAAAAAAAATTTGGCAAAGTAGTAATCACTTTGTTGTACAGTGTCGATTAAATCCCCATCATAGGTTAAGTCACTTTAATAGATGTGTTAATTTAAATTCAACGATAAATCATTGTACACGATGATTTGGTGAAAAAAGATTTCTAGCATAAACGGTCTAATTTTTTTTAATCAAAGTTACCTGTAAAACAATTATTTTAATAATAATATTTCAATTTTAACTTATGTTCGTAATTTTTTTCTTCAATTATTTAAAAAAAATACTAAGATATGTCTAATTTGACCCATCAAAGTACAAACTAGGTCCAATTTAAAATCAGAAATTCCCTTGTATGAAATTGATGATCGAAGCATTATTTAAAATAGAAATAATATCATCAGGCAAATAAAACATACATAATTGTTAAATCAATAAATATATTGGTGCCCTCAGAACTTAAAATTGTGCTTATGAATGTTAACATAAAACAACTTGTATGTTATTAAATATATTTTTATTGTTGTAAAAACTTTGTAAAACATTTTTAATCTTTTTGACTCACAAAAAAAAAATTGTGTATTTTTATAAATTGCAACTATTTGGTTGTAGTTATTTACTTAAATTTTTATAATTTAAGATAATAAGTAAGCATTTAACTATTAGACTTATAATTTATTAAAAAAAAATGACGATTTAAATATATCATTTTACTACTTTTACATATTATGATTTATATTTTTTCAGAAATTTTACTAATTTTAACCGAACAAAGATTTTAAATATACTTAACTCCACATGGTTGAACAATAATTTACCTATTACGTCTGTAGTAACTTCTTCTCAAATCAATCGTTTTCCGAGAAATGTGCAACAAGATTCTAATAAAAGTAATAACGAAGAGACAGAATATAAGCAATATATAAAAGTAATATTAGATTTAAAACCTGATAAATATGAAGATATGTATGATTATTATGATGATGGAAAATATAATGACAATCGAGGGAAAAAAATCAATGGTCTAACTGATGAATTAATTTTACATAGGGAAATAGAACAAAATTCTCAACCAATAACAAGAAATTTAAATGAATCACGAGAAAGAAAAAGATGTACTAAGAAAATTACACAAAATTTAGGTTCTACAAATCATCAGCAACCTCAAAAACTTTTTTTAAGAAATATCGAGGATGGAATAGAACCAACTATTAAATGTACGGATTGTGAACTTTTAAAATCAAATATAAATTCTAAGGAACTTAATAATAATTATGATAGTGATTTACAATTAGAAGAAAGAGACGATGATTACTTTATTAAAGTTTTAAACCAATTAATTGATAAAATAAATAAACCAAAAAATGTAAAATCTAATTTATTTAAAAATCTACCAATACAGACAAGTACTGAACCAACTATATTGGAAAATAGTTTAGTCGAAAATCAAAATACAAATAGTTCTTCTGGTGAAGAAATGATAGTTAAATTAGAAAAAATAAAAGGAAACCGTATAGTACATAAACTTGAATCTAGTCCCGAAAATATTTTTGTAAATGGTAATTGGGTAAGAAATAAAATAATAGAAAATAAAGTTAATGATTGTAAACCAATAGTAAATAATCGCAGGAATGAGTTAAATGATAAAAATGAATCAATTTCAAATAATGGAATGAAACAATTAAATTTAAAAGATTCTAAAAATCAAGTTATTGAGACTGATGACAATATCTCAAATAAGCTTAACGATTTATCAGTAGTAACTGAAGAAAATAAATACATTTCAACATCTCCACTTACGAACGAAAATAAACACCTTTTATTTTCTAGAGAGACCAGTATGCCTTTTGTTGTATCATCTACATCAAAATATAAACCAGATTCTAATTCTGACCTAACTGACGATTATTATAAATTAAAATTTACAACTAAAGATTATACAGATCAATTTAATAAGGAAGAAAATGTTTCGAATCATGAAAAGAATAATAAAAATCAATATGCACCAACTGTAAATAATTTTCCAACGACAGTGGCAATATTTGAATCAAGTGAAGAACTAACATCAAATTTAAATGAAGCATCTAAAATAAAAAACTCAGATAAAATCATGGAGTCTAATGATAATAATCCAAAAACGAATTTTTCGGACGAAGAAACAATTGTAGAAAATTCAAATTTAGAGGAAAAAGAAAATAATTCCCCGGATGATAATATGAATTGTTCTTGCAATAAAAAAATAATCAAGAATATTTTAAGTTCTACGATGGTGACAAATATCACTGAAATAAAAACTGATCTGTATACATCACCAAATAGTTTAAAAACGAATAGTAATAAACGTTCAAATCAATTACTCAAAAAAAATAGTGAAATAAATCAGGCTAAAAATAATAAAAATGAAGACAATTTAATGAAGAATAAAAAGGATTTAAATTCTGATTTTTTACGAAAAAAACAAGTAATTTATGAAACCACAGGTGAAAATAATCTTAAAGAATCAAATGTAAACTCGTTAGAAGGACCAATATTAAATATTGATAATAATCAGTCTCAAGATACATACAATAGTAGAACGAATAAAAATATAAAAATTGATCCAAAAAATTCTTCATTTAAATCTATAATTCCAGAATTGAAACTAAAGGGTCAAATAAAAAGAAATAACCACGAAAATATAAACAACGTGGAAGAAATTAATAATTATAGAAAGCTTTTAATCTCCAAAACTTTACCGGAGAAGAAGACGAGGCAATTTATTGCACAATTAAAACGTTTTCCACAAAATGATGACAATAATATTGGTAAAATCACAGAAAATAATAACATTTTTACTAAGAATTCTGTTCAAATGCCTAATAAGATTAGTCTTACTCCACTTCAAACTATATCAAGTAAACAAATAGAAAATATTACTAAACAGTCTCCGAGAAAACTTATTAAAAAAGTGAAAAATAATATTCTAATAAATGGGAAAACACATATAGAAAGTGATAATAATACTAATTATATTACTTCATCTAAAAAAATATTTACTTCTCCCAGAATTTTGTTACCGGTACCACAAAAAATTAATAAGCATTCGCCCCAGTCTACACCAAGAAATTTAGAAAAACTAATAACAAATTATGACTTTAATGCAACAAAAAATAGTCCAAGAAAATTTATTACAGAATCGGTTAAATATAATTCATTTAATCCAAATAGTCGTAAATTTAAAAATCTCAATGAAAATAATAATAAAAACATAATTTCTCAAAAAGATAGTATAAATACTAATCATTTAGACCCTGTTCAATTACAAAGACCATCGAGCTTTGTTAAAAATATTGAAAAAACTAAAATTCAAATAACACCAAAAAATAAAATTTTAAATACTTATTCAACAAAAATTCCCACATATATTAAGAGTGGTGATATAAGTACTATTAAAAATAAATATATTTTAAAATCAAAAATTTCTAAACCGGTTCTATTGAACCTAAGTCCAAAAACATTTAGTTCTTCAAACACTACAAAGCAAATGAAAAATAACGAAAATATTCCACAATTAAAATTAAATAAATCGTTAAATAACGCAAAAACAAAATCAAATTCAGAACCATTATTTTTAGACAAAATAGATAAAACCAAATACAATTTTTTTGACAAAACACTTACTTTACCTTTAATAAATAAAAATATTCTTAACGACCAATCTCCTACAGAGCAGGTTTTTATTAAAAAAACTGATACAAACCAAAATTTAAAATTAAAGTATGACGATGCTAATTTGAATGTTTTGTTGAAATCTAATCACCAGAAAAAATTCAAGTTGAAGATCTATATGATCATGAACATGCACCATACACAAACGAAGATCTAGAGCCAATTTTATTTGATAAATTAACGAAAAAAGCTAACATATCAAATAAAAATTCTCAATTTATTATACAATCCGCAAACAATAGACAATTTCCAAATGAAAACCAAAGACGTAATAAATTAGACGTAAAATTGTTACAATCAGTGCCAAACAACCAACTAGAATATGATGAAAATTATGATAACCAGAAAAAAAATAAATTTGTAGCTAATGTCAAAAAATATAAAAATCAGCCAAATTTGAATAAATCAAACAATTTTCCTATTAATACCGTTACATTGGACAATGATAAATATAATGTAAGTAATCCCAATGACGAATCTTCAAATCCAAATAAATTTGGAGTACTTTCGCAAGTGAAAATAGCCGATGGCGTATTTAAGATACCATTAGTAAGTCAAACAAGTGTTGATAATAATGGTTCCGAGTATGTATCCGAAATTTTTATACCAATTGAAAAACCCAACGGCAAGCACTCAGCTATATCCCTTACAAAATTATTAACTGGTGATTTTAAATTATTAAATGAGCCTGGGGTAGAACGTCTTTCAGTTATAAAGCCTACGTCAAAAATAGATTCAACATTGAGTTCAACGCGTACTTCAACGGACTATGAGAGTAAAGAGCCAGTTAATCCGATCCTGCCGAAGATTTTAGAAGCGATTCGAGAAAACGAAAATTCTGTACCCATACATATAATTCAAATAATCAACAATGGTCAATGTTCGTACAAACATAATGGTACTGATACAATTAAAAATAATGTACATGACGACGATGAACATAAATTTCATAAAATCCAAAATGAAGGTAGAAGATTATCATCTATAAGATCTCAAAATACACCTGATAATAATAAAAAGATACATCGAAAAATTGAAAACGCGTACAATCATTTCGATTCAGCAATTCTAGATAGGTTTTTACAAGTGTACTCACCACACATAGTTTAATACATGCACAATTGTTACAATTCATAATAATATAAACTGTACAGATCGGATAAAATAAAATTATAATGATGTACCTATTAGTTTACCCGATAAATAATATTAACATTTATCTCTTACAAATAAATAACCAGTAATAGACAAGATGAAATACTTTTATAACTTAAGTAATACTATTAATTTTTGTTTTATATTTTTATATTGATTTTTTTTGGTCAAATTTAATTTAAGTATCTAAGGAATTTAACTATAGATATTTTAAATATGTTAACTTAAATGTATTTATTAAATAAATATTTTTATAATATTATATATTTATGATGTCGTGCTATGTGTTCTTATTTGTTCAATGTAATTGCAATAGTAAAATTAGAAAAGTTATACCAGCAATAAAAGCCTGAAAATAAAATAACAGATATATTAAAAATTTTTTTTTGTTTATTTTGTATTAGTCAATTATTACATACAATATAGTACCTAAATATTAATCAAATAGTTAAATGAATTAGTAAAAATACTTTCTTAGAACGCATTGGATTTTCATATTTTTCTGGTAATAAAAAAAAATTATGTTATCACTTATCATATTAATAATTAAAAATCGGATTCGTGGTTATTCCGTCTGTCGTGTTGTGTAGTTTTTATCGTTATTTTATTGGTTGTGGTTATTATAATGGTATTGTTGACTAACCATTATTTACCAGAAAATTCCCAAAGTTGGGTCAACTTCAATTTTTATAACACAAAATGATGGACGAAATAGCTATGAACTTTAAATTTAATATGATTAAAATATCTAATAATTCTATCAACCAATCTTGGCTAATTGTTTACTTTATCCATCGACTTTCATTGAATAGTAATATTTGAATAAAATATTAAATATAATACATATATGAAAAAAAATTATTATTCAATATAAATAATATGTTATGTATAAATTATGTAACTAATTTATCAATATTTATATTTATTTATGTTTATTTATACTAGATATAAGTATTTAAATGTTCTATGTATTGTATAAAAACATAATTTACTAGAAATCAAACAAAAATTAGTTCATTTAAATTTAATAATTTAACTATAGTATATTATTAAATTTATATTAAACATTTAAGATATTGATAACTATAAAATAAATGTGTACCTATTTATAATTATACATATTATTTAAATTTGATAAAAAATGTCAATTTTGTATTACATTTTTTCATCAATGGATGCTAAATAAAGTGTTTTTTTTTTTAATCTAAAAGATAATAAAAACTAATTAAAACATAATTATTATGTATGCATTTTAAGATCCGATCATTTAAAACGTATTAGTATAAGTGGAAGGTACTAGATTGGTACTAGTTAAATAAAATCTAAATAGTAAATACTTATTATACATTTTTTGGTAGATAACACAAAATGGAGATTTCAATTTCAAGATGTACCACTATTGTTATATAATACTAACGTCTACATTTTTATACTATGAACTATGATTATTGTGAAGTCTTATAGAGTAGCTTTATTTTATTTTATTTTTATTTCTTACTGAAAACATTAGTTACCTTTTGTCTTTTTAATTCCTAAACAAAGCATTACAGTAATAAATGTCAAGTTTTTAATTATAATACAATTTTAAATAGATTCAATACCTATTACTTTTGTATAGTTTGAAAACTAGTACGTATTATAGAATACAGTTTACTCGCTCTGATAGAATGTTTCCAATACTAAATTTTTAATTAATGTTTAAGGCATAGTGTTTATGTTTAACTAAAAACTACACCTTAATATACTTATAATTATATTATAAAATATTAAATGTGTTGTAGTAATATTTGATGTCAATACAATTACGTAAAATCTGAACGAATATTGTAGAAGCCATCCATAAAGTAGAAAATTCGTTTTGGTTACGTTAGATTCAACAGATAATGCACCGTAAATATCAAATAACGCCATTATAAATATTAGACATATAGGTAATTATAATTGTATGCCATATAATTCGTTGAGTTCAACAACGATATCTCGGACAAATTGATGCTTCATCTTGATTAGTTCGACGTAGTTAGCTAGTTGATGGACTACAATGAGTATTGAAGATGGTGAACCACTATGGGTTTCCAAATCAATAAAAGTGTTATTATTATTGAACCCTTCACTTTGTAATACAACTGGATATTTGTTTTTTAATATAGTTTTTATCTTTAGTAACCATTTTTTATTGATTGATTGAAATTTTTGGAACAATCCAATACAACGTACTACAAAATGTATTTCTGTGAAACAAAAGCTCTAATTATGTATGTACATTATCGTATAAAAAAAACAAAATATTTATTTTCCCAAAGTTAGAATAAATCAAATAAATCCTATGATAATTATGTACGTAAATATTATAGTTACAGAAATGAAAAAACGATATTTTTTTGGGGGAATGCTTTCTGGAAAGTAAGTTCATACTCTTCAACTTTTTTCATGTAGTTTGGAAAATCATTCTTACTTTTAAATATATTTGTAATTTTAGATAAGAGGCATGTGATGGCAATAGATCGAGAAAACATAGCTAATATATCTATTTTTACTGGACTTTTACATTCAGACAATGAACAAATGATGGCAGGTGCATTTAAACAATTCATTACACATGTAATTGCTAAAATTAAAAAGTATACTAATTTTAGACAGAATTTCCGTTTATTGAAATAGAACTTAAACATTATACTAAGATAAATATCGCAACATTACTGACTAACTAGATTATAAAAAACAATAATGTGATCAAGAAATCGTGTATTTTATAAAATATAATTGCTGATCCAATTATATAGAAAATATCTATCATATTTTTAAATGTCTATCACATTTGTTTACACATAATTATTTTAAAAAGTAGCGTGTCATAATTTATACATACACATTATAAATATTTACCATAAAAAGTTAACTTTTTGGTGTATTATTCTAAATATTTAACAGCATACTAGCATTTATTTTGAAATGTTTTTTTTTTATACTTTTATACTGCTATAAAATATTATAAAAATATGATAAACTATGTTTAAATAATCTTATATATTATTGTTAGTGTGGTATTGTTTTCATTTTTCTTTATTTAACGGAACTGCAACAATATAACAATATAAGTTGTACCCGCAACTATAGCCTGAAAAAATAGTTATGTATTTATTAGTAATTTGAATTAAATTAGACACTTTAAATTGTCAATATATATATATATATATATTCGTCGGGTGTAACATTACATCACACGGTATTATTATACTTAAAAATGTAACGTGTAAATAATTTATAATATTTATATGGCATTACTTTAAATACATATATACGTGTATATATGTATTCAATCAAGATACTATCACTGTAATCAATATACATTTTTAAATATCAGATTATTCTTTACCAAACAAAAATGTTATGTAAAAAATTGTATATTTTTCAAATCAGAAAATTATTAAGTCAATACTTTAATTAAAAAAGTTTAACATAAGTAAACTTACAGAAGTGATGAGGTGTGTATTTAGAGTCAAAAAATCAAAGGTTGTAAACTCCATTGAATGATTACATACTTGACTCAAAAACAGTCGTAACTAAAAAAATAATAAAACTTAGAAATAAAAAATTATATTTATTACATAACAATGTTACCTCTTCTTTTGTTCTGCTATCTAAGTTACGATTATGTATATCAGTAATAAGCGTTTTTGTTCTATGTCCCTAAAATTAAAAAAAAAATTTAAAAAAAAAAAAAATTATTATTATTATTTATTTTTTAAAATTAAATAAAATTATTCAAATGAAGGTATTTAAAGATGAATACTCTTGATTCTACAAAAGTAAGTAAAACATTGTCTACAAGCCGTACCCTACTTTTTATACCAGAATAAAATGTATGCTTTATATTAAGCTTATTATTTTATGAAAATTCTGGCAAAATAGTATAATATACTTAATACTCTTAATTAGGTACATCAAGTACCTATTACACACAATTATACCACGTATTATATAAGAAGATGTTTCACATTTAAAGATACGTTATTCTATCGTTCGTTAATATATTGAAACCTATTTGTATAACTCACGTCAACATTAAAATTTGTTATATTTATTTTAAATCAACAATTATTACCTCTTTCGTGGTTATATGTGAAGTCAGTATAACTATAATAAATCTGAATATATACTGTGTAAGCCATCCATAAAATAGTAAAGGAGTTTTCGTATTGGCAAATTCAGTGGTTACGACTTCGTAAACATCAAACAATAACATTATAAACAAAACAGAAACAGACATTCCTAGTTGGATGCTGTATATTTCATTCAGATCACTAACTGACTCGCAGACAAATTGATGTCTCATCTTAAGTAGTTCAACATTACGAGCTGATGGATCCAATTCAATACTTTTGCGTTCTTCAGATTTTAATACAAATGGGTATCTATTTAATAAAATCGCTTTCGACTTCATCATGAACATATCTTCATTGATTGATTGAAATTTCACATACAATCCGAAACAATGCACCATAAACTGTATTTCCGTCACAGACATGCTCACATTTTGTATGTACATTAATAAAATAAATATATTTATTATTATATTTTTAAAATAATAATATATCAAATACAATCTGTATGCGTTAAACGGTAGTACTAATAAAGAGTACAAAAACACGACGACAATTATAAAAAAACGGCGAAAATTTTCTTTGCCTACTGACATCGGATAGTAAACTTCATATTCCTTGATTTTCTTCTTGTAACTAGCAATCGCACTTATGTTTTTGTACATAACCGTAATTCTAGATATCAGGCATGTGATAGCTACAGTTCGCGGAAACATAGACACCATGGTTATAAACGTAGAATTTTTACAAATGTTAATTAGACACATCATTTTTGGAGCTTCTATGTAATTATAAACACACGATAACACAACTAATATAGAAATCACTAATCCAATGTTGTAGTACAGTTTATTATGAAGAAAATTGAACATTATCTATTCGGGGAAAAAACAATTTTTTTACAGAAACGCATAAACCTTTTCCGTAAATGATTCAGTTATTGCCGCAACTGTGGACTGTGAATAAATTAATGGACAGCTGTTTGTTTTTAATTACTAACTTTTGTTAGGTATCGTTATGTCTTATGTTTTATAAGTACTAGTAATATTGTTTACCAATCGAAGGAGTACTTAACACCTTAACACGTTTAAAATAATTTGAAACTTAAATCGTATTTAATTGTATAGGTGTTGTATATTTATAATTATATATATGATATAAAATATAATGAAGACAATAAAATATGTTATAATATTTCTATTAAAGTTTTACGTGGTACAATACATATCAATAAAATTATTTATTGTATAAACATTTATAGGTTTCATAGATATTTTATTTTTAATTTTAATTTTTTATATTTTTAATTACACAATGTGTTCAAATAAGTAAAACTATAAGTGAATGTGATGAAAGAAAAAAATGTATTTCAGCCTCCAGTAGAGGAACTTCGAGCATAGATATTTTTAGTTGTAAAATTTACAATGAATGTTTTAGTATAATTATTACATTAATTATTATTATTGTAATATTTGACAATTTATATTTAATTTAAAAATTGTTTACCTAATTGAATTGTAATAATATAACAAGATATGTTGTAGCAGCAGCAATTGCCTGTGAACAATATAAATAAAATAAATGCTATTAATAACTCTTTTAAAATAATTTAATGAACATAAAAACATTATACCTAGTATCATAGATTAAATAACACTATGGTACAGATATATTTAATCTATTTAGTTATGGTGGTTATAAGAATAGTAATAACCTATTATAATGTATAATAACACATAAAAACTTCTCTATTTTGATTATGTAAAATTTGAATAGGCCTGTGAATTGAAATTAATTATACTTAAGTTAATTACCAATAACCAAATATTATATAATTTAATAATTTAATGACCTTAAACATTTGAAAGGTCACAAATGCTTTTTTTAATGAAAAGTTACCCTTCTTTCGTATATGCCTCCTCCATCAATCATTGAATTAAATAGCATATTATATTTTTTTCTGGAGTATTTATAAGTTTATTTTACAATATAATATGTAATATTATATTTAAACATACAGATGTGATTAGATGAGTATTTAAAGTGAAGAAATCGCAAGCAGTAAATTCAATCGCACAACTGCACATTTGATTCAGGAACAATTGTATCTGTTGAGTAAAAATATAGTGTTTAAAGTGTTTAAATATCAATCGATTAAATTTAAAAGTTTATATTGAATAAAAACATATTTGCATACCTCTTCTTTTGAATTCTTGTCTAAATAACGATTATGTATGTCCGTTATGAGTATCTTTGATTTTAGTGCCTATAAAAAATATTAAACGTTTTAATGGTAAAACTTATATGTTAAATTTAATGTGAAATGATAATATTTTTTCACTATAACATTTTTCTATCTTCTAATAATAGTCCGTAAGACTAAAGACA